>NC_057809.1:593276393-593372846 GCF_018294505.1 Triticum aestivum | reverse complement strand
CATACTCCTTCCTCCTATATATATCCATGTACCCCCAAACGATCATAGACGGGGCCAAAACCCTAATTCCACCGCCGTAACTTTCTGTATCCACGAGATCGCATCTTGGGGCCTGTTCCGGAGCTCCGTCGGAGGGGGCATCGATCACGGAGGGCTTCTACATCAACACCATAGCCCCTCCGATGAAGTGTGAGTAGTTTACCTCAGACCTACGGGTCCATAGTTAGTAGCTAGATGGCTTCTTCTCTCTTTTTGGATCTCAATACAATGTTCTCTCCCTCTCTTGTGGAGATCTATTCGATGTAATCTTCTTTTTGTATTCGATGTAATCTTCTTTTTGCGGTGTGTTTGTTGAGACCGATGAATTGTGGGTTTATGATCAAGTCTATCTATGAACAATATTTGAATCTTCTTTGAATTCTTTTATGTATGATTGGTTATCTTTGCAAGTCTCTTCGAAATTATCAGTTTGGTTTGGCCTACTAGATTGATCTTTCTTGCAATGGGAGAAGTGCTTAGCTTTGGGTTCAATCTTGCGGTGTCCTTTCCCAGTGACAGTAGGGGCAGCAAGGCACTTATTGTATTGTTTCCATCGAGGATAACAAGATGGGGTTTTCATCATATTGCATGAGTTTATCCCTCTACATGATGTCATCTTGCTTAAGGCGTTACTCTGTTTTTAACTTAATACTCTAGATGCATGCTGGATAGCGGTCGATGAGTAGAGTGCTACCTCTTGAGCACTGCGTTGGATTTCCCCGAAGAGGAATGGATGATGTAGCAAAGTAGCGTAAGTATTTCCCTCAATTTTTGAGAACCAAGGTATCAATCCAGTAGGAGGCTACGCTCGAGTCCCTCGTACCTACACAAAAACAATAGCTCAATGCAACCAACGCACTTAGGGGTTGTCAATCCCTTCACGGTCACTTACGAAAGTGAGATCTGATAGAGATGATAAATAATATTTTTGGTATTTTTGGTATAAAGATACAAAATAAATAAAGTAAAAGCAAAGTAATAATAAAGTGCTGGAGATTGATATGATGAAAAAGAGACCCAGGGGCCATAGGTTTCACTAGTGGCTTCTCTTAAGAGCGTAAGTATTCTACGGTGGGCGAAAAAATTACTGTTGAGCAATTGATAGAATTGAGCATAGTTATGAGAATATCTAGGTATGATCATGTATATAGGCATCACGTCCGAGACAAGTAGACCAGAATGATTCTGCATGTACTACTATTACTCCACTCATCGACCGCTATCCATCATGCATCTAGAGTATTAAGTTAAAAACAAAGTAATGCTATCCATCATCGACCGCAATATGATAAAAACCTCCATCTTGTTATCCTCGATGGCAACAATACAATACGTGCCTTGCTGCCCCTTCTGTCACTGGGAAAGGACACCGCAAGATTGAACCCAAAGCTAAGCACTTCTCCCATGGCAAGAACAAACCAATCTAGTAGGGCAAACCAAACTGATAATTCGAAGAGACTTGCAAAGATAACCAATCATACATAAAAGAATTCAGAGAAGATTCAAATATTATTCATAGATAGACTTGATCATAAACCCACAATTCATCGGTCTCAACAAACACACCACAAAAAGTAGATTACATCGAATAGATCTGCACAAGAGAGGGGGAGAACATTGTATTGAGATCCAAAAAGAGAGAAGAAGCCATCTAGCTACTAGCTATGGACCCGTAGGTCTGAAGTAAACTACTCACACTTCATCGGAGGGGCTTGGATGATGATGTAGAAGCCCTCCGTGATCGATGCCCCCTCCAGCGGAGCTCCGGAACATGCCCCAAGATGGGATCTCGTGCATACAGAAAGTTGCGGTGGTGGAATTAGGTATTTGGCTCCGTCCCCAATTGTTTGGGGGTATGTCGATATATATAGGAGGAAGAAGTGCGTCGGTGGAGCTTCGAGGGGCCCACGAGGCAGGGGACGCGCCCTAGGGGGGGCGCCCCCTACCCTCGTGACCACCTCGTGGCTTCCTTGACGGAGGGTCCAAGTCTCCTGGATCTTATCTGATGAGAAAATCACGTTTCCGAAGGTTTCATTCCGTTTGGACTCTGTTTGATATTCCTTTTCTTCGAAACCCTAAAACAGGCAAAAACAGCAATTCTGGGCTGGGCCTCCGGTTAATAGATTAGTCCCAAAAATAATATAAAAGTGGAAAATAAAGCCCAATAATGTCCAAAACAGTATATAATATAGCATGGAGCAATCAAAAATTATAGATACGTTGGAGATCTATCAAGCATCCCCAAGCTTAATTCCTGCTCGTCCTCAAGTAGGTAAATGATAAAAACATAATTTTTGATGCGGAGTGCTACTTGCCATAATTTTAATGTAATTCTTCTTAATTGTGGTATGAATATTCAGATCTGAAAGATTCAAGACAAAAGTTCATATTGACATAAAAATGATAATACTTCAAGCATACTAACTAAGCAATTATGTCTTCTCAAAATAACATGGCCAAAGAAAGTTCATCCCTACAAAATCATATGGTTTAGTCATGTTTCATTTTCGTCACACAAGAATGCTCTCATCATGCACAACCCCGATGACAAGCCAAGCAATTGTTTCATACTTTAGTAATCTCAAACCTATAAACTTTCACGCAATATATGAGCACGAGCCATGGACATAGCACTATGGGTGGAATAGAATATAATGAGGGGGGTTATGTGGAGAAGACAAAAAAGGAGAAAGTCTCACATCAACGAGGCTAATCAATGGGCTATGGAGATGCCCACCGATTGATGTTAATGCAAGGAGTAGGGATTGCCATGCAACGGATGCACTAGAGCTTTAAATGTATGAAAGCTCAGCAAAAGAAACTGGTGGGTGTGCATCCAACTTGCTTGCTCACGAAGAACTAGGAAACTTGAGGAGGCCCATTGTTGGAATATACAAGCCAAGTTCTATAATGAAAAATTCCCACTAGTATATGAAAGTGATAACATGAGAGACTCTCTACTACGAAGATCATGTTGCTACTTTGAAGCACAAGTGTGGTAAAAGGATAGTAACATTGTCCCTTCTCTCTTTTTCTCATTTATTTTTTGGGCCTTCTCTATTTTTATGGCCTTTCTCTTTTTTTATTATTCCTCACTTGGGACAATGCTCTAATAATGATGATCATCACACTTCTATTTATTTACAACTCAATGATTACAACTCGATACTAGAACAAAGATGACTCTATGTGAATGCCTCCGGCGGTGTACCGGGATATGCAATGAACCAAGACTGACATGTATGAAAGAATTATGAACGGTGGATTTGCCACAAATACTATGTCAACTACATGATCATGCTAAGAAATATGACAATGATGAATGTGTCATGATGAACGGAATGATGGAAAGTTGCATGGCAATATATCTCGGAATGGCTATGGAAATGCCATAATAGGTAGGTATGGTGGCTGTTTTGAGGAAGATATAAGGAGGTTTATGTGTGAAAGAGCGTATCATATCACGGGGTTTGGATGCACCGGCGAAGTTTGCACCGACTCTGAATGTGAGAAAGGGCAATGCACGGTACCGAAGAGGCTAGCAAGGATGGAAGGGTGAGAGTGAGTATAATCCATGGACCCAACATTAGTCATAATGAACTCACATACTTATTGCAAAAATCTACAAGTCAATTAAAACCTCGGCACTACGAGCATGCTCCTAGGGGGATAGATTGGTAGGAAAAGACCATCGCTCGTCCCCGACCGCCACTCATAAGGAACACAATCAAACAACACCTCATGTTTCAAATTTGTTGCATAACATTTACCATATGTGCATGCTACGGGACTTGCAAACCTCAACACAAGTATTTCTCAATTTCACAACTACTCAACTAGCATGACTTTGATATTATTACCTCCATATCTCAAAACAATCATCAATCATCAAACTTTTCTTAGTATTCAACACACTCATAAGAAAGTTTTATTATTAATCTTGCATACCAAGCATATTAGGATTTTAAGCAAATTACCATGCTATTAAGACTCTCAAAATAATCTAAGTGAAGCACGAGAGATCAATAGTTTCTATAAAACAAATCCACCACCGTGCTCTAAAAGATATAAGTGAAGCACTAGAGCAAAACTATAAAGCTCAAAAGATATAAGTGAAGCACATAGAGTATTCTATCAAATTCCAAATCATGTATGGCTCTCTCAAAAGGTGTGTACAGAAATCATGATTGTGGTAAACTTACAAGCAAAGACTCAAATCATAAAAGATGCTCCAAGCAAAACACATACCATGTGGTGAATAAATAAATAGCTCCAAGTAAAGTTACCGATAGAAGTAGACGAAAGAGGGGATGCCTTCCGGGCATCCCCAAGCTTAAGCTTTTAGGTGTCCTTAGATTATCTTGGGGTGCCATGGTCATCCCCAAGCTTAGGTTCTTGCCACTTCTTGTTCCATAATCCATCAAATATTTACCCAAAACTTGAAAACTTCACAACACAAAACTTAAAGTAGAAAATCTCGTGAGCTCCGTTAGCGAAAGAAAACAAAAGACCACTTCAAGGTACTGTAATGAACTCATTCTTTATTTATATTGGTATTATACCTACTGTATTACAACTTCTCTATGGATTATAAACAATTTTACTAGCCATAGATTCATCAAAATAAGAAAACAACACACGAAAAACAGAATCTGTCAAAAACAGAACAGCTTGTAGTAATCTGTAGCTAGCGCAAGATCTGGAAACCCAAAAATTCTAAAAAAATTGCTGGACGTGAGGAATTTATTTATTAATCATCTGCAAAAACAATTAACTAAATAGCACTTTCCAAATAAAAATGACAGCAGTTCTCGTGAGCGCTAAAGTTTCTATTTTTTACAGCAAGTTCAACAAGACTTTCCCCAAGTCTTCCCAACGGTTCTACTTGGCACAAACACTAATTAAACGCAAAAAACACAACCAAAACATAGGATAAATAATTTATTTATTACTAAACAGGAGGAAAAAGCAAGGAATAAAAAAAATTGGGTTGCCTCCCAACAATCGCTATCGTTTAACGCCCCTACCTAGGCATAACAAGCAAGAATAGATCTAGGTATTGCCATAATAATAAGATAGATTGTTAAAACTCATTTCATATTCTCTACGTTCAGCAGCAAGTTTTCTTTGAGGCAAGCAAAAGTAATCAAAAGGGCTAAATTTGTTGGGGCAAAAGTCTCCAAGATCAACCTTGGGAGGTATAGGTTCCTCCTTTGGTCCTTCATATTGCACAACCAATTCATCATTATTAGCATTCTTTTGACAGAACTTTGTGAGCCTATATTCAAGAGAATATCCCAATTCATTATCTCGAATAGCTAAATCATCATTAAGTTCAGAAATTCTATCAACTAAAACATTGGTAGGAACCCTTTTTCTAAGATTTTCATTTAAAGCAACATAGTCTAGAGATTGAAAACGCATTATTTCTTCTTGATCAAAGAGGATAGTCTCTATGGGAGGATGGCAAGCATCCACCCTATAATGCGCAAAGATTTTTTGGCCTCTTTAATTATGAATCGAAACTCATGATCCAAAAAGATAGTAACGACACGCTTAACAGAAGAATGCTCAATATTAGAAAATTCTAGGAAAATCCTTTGTATAGAAGGATGCAAGTGCATGAATTGCCTCTCGAGTTCAACTACAAGCATGGCAATAGCGTCCGCAAGACTACTAGTTCTATGAAGAATAGAACTACCCATAGAAGGTAAAGAACCGGCACAAGTAAATAAATCTTGAATAACTCCCTTTCCAATAATATTACCGCTACCAACACGAAATCTTTTTATATATGAGATAGTGGGTTCTTTAGTAGGAGCATCAAAATTATTATCGACAATAGTATCCCCAATTTCAGACATAGAGACAGAAGGTACAGAACTAGCCATAACGACAAGCAAGCAAACTAACACATGAGCAAATGGGCAAAAGAGGCAAATAGAGAGGGAGGAGGAGAGAGAGAGGGCGAATAAAACGGCAAGGGTGAAGTGGGGGAGAGGAAAACGAGAGGCAAATGGCAAATAATGTAAATGTGGGAGATAGGGATTGTGATGGGTACTTGGTATGTTGACTTTTGCGCAGACTCCCCGGCAATGGCGCCAGAAATTCTTCTTGCTACCTCTTGAGCACTGCGTTGGATTTCCCCAAAGAGGAAGGGTTGATGCAGCAAAGTAGCGTAAGTATTTCCCTCAGTTTTTGAGAACCAAGGTATCAATCCAGTAGGAGGCTATGCTTGAGTCCCTCGTACCTACACAAAAACAATAGCTCAACACAACCAACGCGCTTAGGGAGTGTCAATCCCTTCACGGTCACTAACGAAAGTGAGATCTGATAGAGATCATAAATAATATTTTTGGTATTTTTGGTATAAAGATACAAAGTAAATAAAGTAAAAGCAAAGTAATAATAAAGTGATGGAGATTGATATGATGAAAAAGAGACCCGGGGGCCATAGGTTTCACTAGTGGCTGCTCTTAAGGGCATAAATATTCTACGGTGGGTGAACAAATTACTGTTGAGCAATTGACAGAATTGAGCATAGTTATGAGAATATCTAGGTATGATCATGTATATAGGCATCACGTCCGAGACAAGTAGACCGAAGCGATTTTGCATCTACTACTATTACTCCACTCATCGACCGCTATCCAGCATGCATCTAGAGTATTAATTTAAAAACAGAGTAATGCCTTAAGCAAGATGACATGATGTAGAGGGGTAATTTCATGCAATATGATAAAAAAACCATCTTGTTATCCTCGATGGCAACAATACAATACGGGCCTTGCTGCCCCTTCTGTCACTGGGAAAGGACACCGCAAGATTGAACCCAAAGCTAAGCACTTCCCCCATAGCAAGAACAACCAATCTAGTAGGCCAAACGAAACTGATAATTCGAAGAGACTTGCAAAGATAACCAATCATACATAAAATAATTCAGAGAAGATTCAAATATTATTCATAGATAGACTTGATCATAAACCCACAATTCATCGGTCTCAACAAACACACCGCAAAAAGAATATTACATTGAATAGATCTCCACAAGAGAGGGGGAGAACATTGTATTGAGATCCAAAAAGAGAGAAGAAGCCATCTAGCTATTAGCTATGGACCCGTAGGTCTGAAGTAAACTACTCACAATTCATCGGAGGGGCTTGGATGATGATGTAGAAGCCCTCCGTGATCGATGCCCCCTTCGGCAGAGCTTCGGAACAGGCCCCAAGATGGGATCTCGTGGATACAGAAAGTTGCGGCGGTGGAATTAGGTTTTTGGCTCCGTCCCCGATCGTTTGGGGGTACGTGGATATATATAGGAGGAACAAGTGCGTCGGTGGAGCTTCGAGGGGCCCACGAGGCAGGGGGCGCGCCCTAGGGGGCGTGCCCCCTACCCTCGTGACCACCTCATGGCTTCCTTGACAGAGGGTCCAAGTCTCCTGGATCTTATCTGATGAGAAAATCATGTTTCCAAAGGTTTCAGTCCGTTTGGGCTCCGTTTGATATTCCTTTTCTTCAAAACCCTAAAACAGGCAAAAAAACAGCAATTCTGGGTTGGGCCTCTGGTTAATAGGTTAGTCTCAAAAATAATATAAAAGTGGAAAATAAAGCCCAATAATGTCCAAAACAGTAGATAATATAGCATGGAGCAATCAAAAATTATAGATACGTTGGAGACGTATCATGGAGTAATAGTAGTAGATGCAGGCAGGAGTCGGTCTACTTGTCTCGGACGTGATGCCTATATACATGATCATGCCTAGATATTCTGATAACTATGCTCAATTCTGTCAATTGCTCAACAGTAATTTGTTCACCCACCATAGAATACTTATGCTCTCGAGAGAAGCCACTAGTGAAACCTATGGCCCCCGGGTCTATCTTTATCATATTAATATCCTACTACTTAGTTATTTCCTTTGTTATTTACTTTGCCTTTATTTTACTTTGCATCTTTATCACAAAAATACCAAAAATATTATCTTTATCATATCTATCAGATCTCACTCTCGTAAGTGGCCTTATAGGGATTGACAACCCCTATTTGCGTTGGTTGCGAGGATTTATTTGTTTTGTGCAGGTACGAGGGACTCGCGCGTAGCCTCCTACTGGATTGATACCTTGGTTCTCAAAAGCTGAGGGAAATACTTACGCTACTTTGCTGCATCATCCCTTCCTCTTCGGGGAAAACCAACGCAGTGCTCAAGAGTTAGCACTGGTCCAAGCCCAGCTTCCAACCAGTGGAGGGAGTTGAACCGGCGAGGGAGTAGTCATAACCGTCTGAATAATCCAGCCTTTAGCTTAAGATCTGCTTAAGAGAGAAAACAGTCTAACCTTTTGGGCTCTCAATGCCTTGTAATAGGTTAGTTTGAAAACTGCATGTTTTGCCTATGCCGTCGTGCATAGGATGTTGCATATGACTTTTTTACCCGTGATGTCAATATATGCATTATATCCGTGATCACATCTGCAGTGTTTAAATCTGTTCCTGTATGCAAAATATGAAAATACTGTCCTGGCGGTTTATCGCTAGATGGGTCAAAACACCCAATACATAACTATGAAATCATCATAGTGGAAAAAATAGGACCAGATGTAAGATAAACAAGGCTGAAAAAACCTTTGATTAATGAAAAGACACAGATAAATATGTTTATGAACGACAATGTCATACCTATGTTCTTTGATTCTGAACTGCTGGCTTATATGACCCGGACAATAAGGTTGACGACCCTAATCTTTGTAGAAGTCAACACCTCGATATGCCTGATGATTGTTATACCTTGGCAACTCATTGTCAAACAACCGAGCCGGTTTAAATTGAAACCATACGTGCAGTTAGATTTGAGACAACAAAAAACCAGTAAAACAAAATAGTATGTTTCAAACGATGTAAATCAAGCATTAAGAGTAATTTGTAGGCTTCTGATTCGAATACGTTCAGTAAACCGGACCAAAGGGGTTAAGCTAGGATTCGAATGTGATCATGTAGCCCCCAGTGGCTTTGGCGTTGCGCCGATCAAGAGGGTACCGACAGCTATGTTCTCTTTGGTTCGAATACGACCTATGTTTGAACAGGAAGCCCACACATAACCTTGAGAGGTTTTTAATGATCCTGATTCAAATACGATCCAAGTCGGACCCAAAAGGGGTTAAGCTATGATTCAGATACGATCTAGAAGCCCCCTAGTGAGTTTGGCTTTGCGCCGATCAAGAGGGTTATGACAGCTATGTACTCTTTGGTTAGAATATGACCTATGTTTGAACAGGAAGCCCCCTAGTGACCATGAGGTTTGAAAGCTAGATTCGAATACGATCATGAGCTGGACCAAAAGGGTTAAGCTAGATTCGAATATGATCAGCCCCCTAATGGTCGTTTGAATAATTAGACTAATAAAGATATATGATCATTGAAAATGAAAAGGACAGAGGTCCTGCTTCATTACTTGTCATAATATATACAATGTCACAATATGTACATTATGAGAGCCGGTGCCTCAAGTATAGTAAGGCCAAAGATGAGCAATATTCCACGGCCGGTGGGTCTCCTCCTCCGACTTACGTGAGTCTTTGTGCTCTCGAACGTCGATAAGGTAATATGACCCATTGTTCAAGTTCTTGCTGACCACAAAGGGTCCTTCCCAAGGTGGGGATAGCTTTTGTGCATCAGACTAATCCTGGATGAGCCGGAGCACCAGGTCACCTTCTTGAAAGGTTCTGGACCTAACCCGGTGGCTGTGATAGCGAAGCTGGTCCTGTTGATAAATTGTTGATCGGTCTGCTGCCAAATCTCGCTCTTCATCTAACAAGTCAAGTGCATCTTGTCGGGCTTGTTCGTTATTAGCTTAAACATAAGCCGCCACGCGGGGCGAGTCATGATGAATATCACTAGGTAGGACTGCTTCTACTCCATAAACCATGAAGAAAGGCGTACAACCCGTAGACCTGTTAGGAGTGGTATTGATGCTCCATAGCACTGAGGGTAAGTCCTCTACCCAACAACCCGGCATCCATTGTAAAGGAACCAGAAGCCCGGGCTTGAGACCTTTTAAGATTTCCTGATTTGCTCTCTCATCTTGACCATTGGATTGGGGGTGAGCTACTGATGAAACATCAAGCCGGATATGCTCACGTTGACAAAACTCCTCAATAGTGCCTTTGGACAGATTAGTACCATTGTTAGTTATAATGCTGTGTGGAATGCCAAAAGAAAAGATCACCTTTTTCATGAATTGAACCGCCGTGGCTGCATCACACTTACTAACTGGCTCTGTCTCAACCCATTTTATGAATTTGTCAACTGCCAATAAAAGATGTGTCTTTTTATCCTTGGATCTTCTAAAAGGTCCAACCATGTCAAGCCCCCAGACCGCAAACGACCAAGTGATTGGAATCATCCGCAATTCCTGAGCCGGCACGTGCACTCATCGTGCAAATTTCTGACACCCATCGCACCTACTGACCAGATCCTCTGCATCAGCGTGAGCCGTTAGCCATTAAAAGTCATGACGGAAAGCTTTGGCCACAAGAGACTTTGAGCCGGCATGGTGGCCACAATCTCCTTCATGGATCTCACAAAGAATTTCTTGACCTTCTTCAGGAGAGACACAACGTTGAAACACTCCGGTGACGCTGCGATGATACAACTCGCCATTGGAAATCGTCATTGACTTAGACCACCGGGTTATCTGTCTAGCCAAGGTCTCATCCTCTGGCAACTCACCCAGGTCATTTAAGCCAAATACGGTACTGTCCAATCTAGCATGACATGAAGAGCCACCACCAACTGTGCCTCCGGGTCTAGAACGGCCAAATCTTCCTCTGTAGGCAACTTGACAAAAGGGTTATGCAGAACATCTAAAAAAGTGTTAGGTGGCACTGGCTTACGCTGAGATCCCAACCGGCTTAAAGAATCAGTCGCTTTGTTTTTTCTGTCAATGTGCTCCACTTGATAACCCTTGAAGTGTCCAGTAACAGCGTCGACCTCACGGCGATAAGCCGCCATGAGAGGGTCCTTGGAGTCCCACTTGCCTGATACCTGCTGAGCCACCAAATCTGAGTCGCCAAGGCACCGTACCCAGCTTAAACTCCTCTCTTTATCCATTTGAAGACCATGGAGTAAGGCCTCATATTCTGTTGCGCTGTTAGTACAAGGAAACATCAATCACAACACATAACAAAACTTGTCACCTCAAGGAGAAGTTAAAAGAACTCCAGCCCCCGAGCCTTCCAACTGTCTAGAACCATCAAAATGAATCATCCAATATGTGTTGTCAGGCTTCTCTTCAGGTATCTGCAACTCCGTCCAATCGTTAATGAAGTCCACCAGTGCTTGATACTTAATGGTCGTATGTGGCACATACTTTAAATTATGAGACTCAAGCTCAATGGCCCACTTGGCAACTCGTCCGGTGGCTTCTCTATTTTGAATAATATCTCCCAAAGGAGCAGAGCTAACCACAGTGATAGGATGACCTTGGAAGTAATGCTTAAGCTTCCGGCTTGCCATGAACACCCCATAAACAAGCTTCTGCCAATGTGGATATCTTTGCTTGGATTCAATGAGCACCTCACTGACGTAGTAAACTGGCCGTTAAACCGGATGTTCCTTGCCAACCTCCTTGCGCTCCACAATAATGGCCACACTGACGGCCCATGAGTTAGCAGCCACATATAACAACAGTGGCTCCTTCTCAATGGGGGCAGCAAGAACCGGCGGCTCAGCAAGCTGTATTTTCAGATCTTCAAAGGCAGAGTTGGCAGCGTCACTCCGGACAAAGTCATTCATCTTCTTCATCATTTGATACAACGGCATAGCCTTCTCACCCAACCGGCTTATGAACCGGCTCAAAGCTGCAACTCGACCCGCCAGGCGCTGAACGTCATTGATGCACGCCGGTTTAGCCAAAGATGTAATCGCCTTAATTTTTTCCGGGTTAGCCTCAATGCCTCTGTTAGACACCAAAAAGCCCAAAAGCTTGCCAGCTGGGACTCCAAAAACGCACTTGGCCGGGTTAAGCATCATCTTGTAGACCCGGAGGTTATCAAAGGTTTCCTTCAGATCAGCAACCAAGGTTTCCTTCTCTCTAGATTTCACCACTATATTGTCCATGTAAGCATGAACATTACTCCCAATCTGATTATGAAGGCAATTCTATTCACACCGCCGATAAGTCGCCTAGGCACACTTAAGCCCAAAAGGCATAGACACATAGCAGAAGGCTCCAAATGGAGTAATGAAAGTTGTCTTCTCCTGGTCCTTAACCGCGATTTTGATCTAATGATAACCAGAATAAGCATCCAAAAAGCTTAGACGCTCACAACCCGCCATAGCATCAATGATTTGATCAATACGAGGGAGAGCAAAAGGATCAGCCGGACAAGCTTTGTTTAAATCCATGTAATCCACACACATATGCCAAGTGTCGTTCTTTTTGAGCACGACCACCGGGTTAGCCAACCACTATGGGTGAAAAACTACAACAATAAACCCAGCTGCAAAAAGCCGGGCCACCTCTTCTCCAATAGCCTTGCGCCTTTCCTCATTAAACCGCCGAAGAAACTGCCTGACCGGCTTAAACTTTGGATCAATATTAAGTGTGTGCTCAGCGAGTTCTCTCGGTACACCTGGCATGTCAGAAGACTTAAATGCAAAGATGTCCCGGTTCTCACGGATGAACTCGATGAGCGCACCTTCCTATTTTGGATCCAAGTTTGCACTGATAATGAACTGTTTGGATGAGTCGCCAGGCACAAAATCAATCATCTTGGTATCATCAGCTGACTTAAATTTCAGCGCCGGCTCATGCTCCGTAGTTGGCTTCTTCAAAGACGTCATGTTTGTCGGGTCAACATTATCCTTATAAAACTTCAACTCCTCTGTTGCACAAACAGACTTGGCATAAGCAGCATCACCTTCTTCACAATCCAGGGCTATTTTACAGCTTCCATGCACTGTGATGGTGCCCTTATAACCCGGCATTTTGAGTTGCAGATAAACATAGCACGGCCGTGCCATGAACTTAGCGTAAGCCGGTCGTCCAAACAGAGCGTGATACAGGATTTCAATCTTAACCACTTCAAAAGTCATCTTCTTAGCCCTAGAATCATACTCATCCCCAAAGGCTACTTCCAGCTCAATCTTACCAACTGGGTATGTCGATTTACCAGGCACAACTCCATGAAAAACAGTATTGGACATTTTAAGACTTTTGTCAGTCAACCCCATGCGACAGAACGTCTCAAAGTAAGGATGTTGATGCTACTTCCTCCCATCCATGAGCACTTTAGTGAATTTGTATCCGCCAACCTGAGGTGCCACCACCAAAGCTAGATGACCCGAATTATCAACCCTAGGAGGGTGGTCTTCCCTACTCCATAAAATAGGCTGCTCAGACCATCTTAAATAACGTGGAACTGCCAATTCAACAGCATTTACAGCCCTCTTATGAAGTTTCTGGTCCCTTTTTGCACAAACTGGTGGTGAATATGTGATACTACCCACTGTTCAACTGCTTTGGGTTACTCTGATACCCGGACTACTGTAGCTGCTGATTACCTTGGCTAGATTGCTGATTATAGCCGCCCCGACTACCTTGAGGGCCCTGGCCGTGAAAACCACCACCGCCTAAGCCGGCGCCTGGGCCATGAAAGCAGCCACCGCCTGAGCCACCGCCAGGTCCGTGGTTACCATCAAACATGTTGGAATTCTTAAAAGCCTTCATGATCGTACAGTCTTTCCATAGATGGGTAGCTGGCTTCTCCCAGGTGCCGTGCCTTCGACAAGGTTCCTTTAGCAGCAGCTCGAGGGTGGGACCTGACCCGCCAGACCGAGGAGGTGGCCTCTCCTTGCGCCGTTGATTGTTGCCACGTTTATTACCTCCTTGATTTGCCGGGTTGTACTGGTGACCTATGCCATTGCCATTCTTCTTTCCCTTCCTTGTCTTCTCTTCGTCAGACGCGGGATCCTTGGTACTGTCAGAATCGGCGAACTTGACCAGAGCCGTCATCAGCTGGCCCATGTCATTACAATCATGCTTGAGCCGCCCCAGTTTCTGTTTCAGAGGTTCAAAGCGGCAATTTTTCTCC
The DNA here is from genome assembly GCF_018294505.1 of Triticum aestivum. NCBI lineage: Eukaryota > Viridiplantae > Streptophyta > Magnoliopsida > Poales > Poaceae > Triticum > Triticum aestivum. The sequence continues at coordinate 593,358,719 of NC_057809.1, read as the reverse complement.
AACATTAAGACCGCGGAGCCGGCATCCATCTTATCAGATGAATGTATTATTTCCTTGACCCGGTGAGGGAGTCCTGGATTAGGGGGTGTTCGAGTAGCCAAACTATACCTTCAGCCGAACTCCAGGACTATGAAGATACAAGATTGAATACTCCGTCCCGTGTCCGGATGGAACTTTCCTTGGCGTGGAAGGCAAGCTTGGCGATGTGGATATTCAAGATCTCCTACCATTGTAACTGACTTTGTGTAACCCTAACCCTCTCCGGTGTCTGTATAAACCAGAGGGTTTTAGTCCGTAGGACAACTTCATCATACAACAATCATACCATAGGCTAGCTTCTAGGGTTTAGCCTGCTTGATCTCGTGGTAGATCTACTCTTGTACTACCCATATCATCAATATTAATCAAGCAGGACGTAGGGTTTTACCTCCATCAAGAGGGCCCGAACCTGGGTAAAACATTGTGTCCCTTGTCTCCTGTTACCATCCGGCCTAGACGCACAGTTCGGGACCCCCTACCCGAGATCCGCCGGTTTTGACACCGACATTGGTGCTTTCATTGAGAGTTCCTCTGTGTCATCGCTTTCAGGCCCGATGGCTTCTTCGATCATCAACCACGATGCAGTCCAGGGTGAGACTGTTCTCCCCGGACAGATCTTCGTCTTTGGCGGCTTCGCACTGCGGGCCAACTCGCTTTGTCACCTTGAGCAGATCGAAAGTTACGCCCCTGGCCATCAGGTCAGGTTTGGAAGCATAAACTACACGGCTGACATCCGCGGGGACTTGATCTTCGACAGATTCGAGCCACAGCCAAGCGTGCCACACTGTCTCGATAGGCATGATATAGCTCTGCCGCCGAACAGCGCCTTGGAGGCCGCACACGCATCGGTTCCGACCATTGATTCGGAGCCCACTGCGCCAATCGAGGATCAGCGGTTGGACGCTGCCTAAGGGGCTGCGATCTCAGAGGCGATCGAGCCGAACTCCAGCCCCGCACTCCGCATGGCCCGTGACTCCGAGGAGCCGGATTCCTCTCCGAACTCCGAGCCCCCCGCGCCCCCGCCGATCGAATCCGATTGGGCGCCGATAATGGAGTTCACCGCCACGGACATCTTTTAGCACTCGCCCTTCGGCGACATCCTAAATTCTCTAAAGTCTCTCTCTTTATCAGGAGAGCCCTAGCCAGACTACGGTCAGCAAGGTTGGGATACGGACGATGAAGAAATTCAAAACCCACCCACCACCCACTTCGTAGCCACTGTCGAGGACTTAACAGACATGCTTGACTTCGACTCCGAAGACATCAACGACATGGACGACAATGCTGGAGACGAACAAGAACCAGCACCTGTAGGGCGTTGGAAGGCCACCTCGTCATATGACATATATATGGTGGACACTCCAAAGGATGGAGATGGCGATGGAACAGCGGTGGACGATACCTCTAAGAAACATCCCAAGCGCCAGCGTCAGCGGCGCCGCTCTAAATCCCGCCAAAGAAAAAACGGTGATTCCGGCACGGGAGATAATACTACTCCGGATAGCGCCGAAGAACACCCCCACCAGCAAAATTCGGCACAGGAGGACAGAGAAGCCAGCCCTCACGAGAGGACGGTGGACCAAGAGGTTGAGGACGATAATTGTATGCCTCCCTTCGAAGACGAGGCAAGCCTCGACGACGATGAGTTCGTCGTGCCAGAGGATCTTGCCGAACAAGAGCGTTTTAAACACAGGCTCATGGCCACGGCAAGAAGCCTCAAGAAAAAGCGGCAACAACTTAGACCTGATCAGGATTTGCTAGCTGACAGATGGACTGAAGTCCTTGCGGCCGAAGAGTATGAACTCGAACGCCCCTCCAAGAGTTACCCAAAGCGCAGGCTGCTACCCCGACTAGAGGAGGAAGCACCTACATCACCAGCGCATGACATGGCCGACCGGCCACCTCGTGGACTCGACACAGAGGCCTCTTGGCCCTCCACTCAAGCCATGACCCGGCACCACGTCAAGCATACTAAGGCATGGGAAAATGCGCCTGACCTGCGCGACATCCTGGAGGACAAGGCAAGGCAAACAAGATCGATCTACGGATCACGCAGGCGCCCCACGGCATGTGACGGTGATCGTCACTCCGGACGCAATGAATCCAGCCGGGCCGAACTCAATAGACAAAGCTCCTTCGAGCTGCGTCGTGATATAGCCCAATACAGAGGCGCCGCACACCCACTATGCTTCACAGATGAAGTAATGGATCATAAAATCCCTGAGGGCTTCAAACCCGTAAACATCGAATTGTACGATGGCACAACAGATCCTGCGGTATGGATCGAGGATTATCTCCTTCATATCCACATGGCCCGCGGCGATGATCTACACGCCATCAAATACCTCCCACTCAAACTTAAGGGACCGGCCCGACATTGGCTTAACAGCTTGCCAGCAAACTCAATCGGTTCTTGGGAGGACCTGGAAGCCGCATTCCTTGACAACTTCCAGGGCACTTATGTGCGACCACCGGACGCCGATGACCTAAGCCATATAATTCAGCAGCCAGAAGAATCGGCCAGGTAATTCTGGACACAGTTCCTAACAAGGAAAAACCAGATAGTCGACTGTCCCGATGGAGAGGCCTTAGCGGCCTTCAAGCATAATATCCGTGACGAGTGGCTGGCCCGGCACCTGGGACAGGAAAAGCCGAAATCTATGGCAGCCCTCACGACACTCATGACCCGCATTTGCGCGGGAGAAGACAGCTGGCTAGCTCGCAGTAACAACTTAACCAAGAACACTGGTAATTCGAATACCAAGGACAAAAGTGACAGGTCGCGTCGGAACAAACAAAAGCGCCGTGTTAACAGCGACAACAACGAGGATACGACAGTTAATGCCAGATTCCGAGGCTACAAATCCGGTCAACGGAAACAGCCATTCAAAAGAAAAACTCAGGGCCCGTCCAGTTTGGACCGAATACTCGACCGCTTGTGCCAGATACATGGCACCCCCGAAAAGCCAGCCAATCACACCAACAGGGATTGTTGGGTGTTCAAGCAGGCAGGCAAGTTAAGAGCCGAAAACAAAGACAAGGGGTTGCATAGCGACGAGGAGGAGGAGCCCAGGCCACCGAACAACAGTGGACAGAAGGGATTTCCCCCGCAAGTGCGGACGGTGAACATGATATACGCAACCCACATCCCCAAGAGGGAGCGGAAGCGTGCGTTACGGGATGTATATGCGATGGAGCCGGTCGCCCCAAAGTTCAACCCATGGTCCTCCTGCCCGGTCACCTTTGATCGAAGGGACCACCCCACTAGCATTCGTCACGGCGGCTTCGTCGCATTGGTTCTAGACCTAATCATTGACGGATTTCATCTCACAAGAGTCCTCATGGACGGTGGCAGCAGCCTGAACCTGCTTTACCATGATACAGTGCGAAAGATGGGCATAGATCCCTCAAGGATCAAGCCCACCAAAATGACCTTTAAAGGCGTCATACCAGGTGTAGAAGCCAACTATACAGGCTTAGTTACACTAGAAGTGGCCTTCGGATCTCTGGATAACTTCCGAAGCGAGGAGTTAATATTCGACATAGTCCCGTTCCGTAGTGGCTATCACGCACTGCTCGGGCGAACCGCATTCGCAAAATTCAATGCGGTACCGCACTATGCATACCTCAAGCTCAAGATGCCAGGCCCTAGATGAGTAATCACGGTCAATGGGAACACTGAACGCTCCCTCCGAACGAAGGAGCACACGGCAGCGCTCGCAGCAAAAGTACAAAGCAGCCTCTCTAGGCAGTTCTCCAGTTCGGCCTTCAAAAATCCGGACACTATCAAGCGCGCCCAGAGTACCCTACAACAAGACCGCCTGGCACGTTCCGAGCTAGCGTAGCAATGCGGCCCCAACCCTAGCCCTCGCGATATAGCGAAACCAGCACTTTGCGTACATAACTACGCTCTTGAAATACCATGGGCACAGGGGAAGGGGCACTATCATGGCACGCACGAAATACGGCTTAAACCGCACCAGGGGCTGCCGGATTCCTTTTTTTTCTCTTACTCTCAGGACTCCATACTTCGGATGACCCGTTCAGCAATTCAACTGCCGCACAAACGATGCAAGATCCAGGGAAGCAGACAAGCCACGCCGCATTATGGAACTCCAGGTGGTCTCTATTGCGAGCAGTATACCTGTTTTTTTAATACAATTCCGCGGCCTGCCCCTGGCTAGGACATGCTAAATAGTCCAATTTATTTTGATTATCGCACTATTTGTATCGTTCCGCTTTCATAGCAGCCTTTATATAAACAATGCATAGCTTTTTGTCTATTTTTTTGCATTACCCTCTTTTTATATATATGTTTATTAATAACATGCTGCATCCGTACACTGTGGTACGGCAAAATACGCCAGGGGCTTCAGTACCCATCAATATGGCGTGAGAAGTCCGTCCACTTTCACAAGTGCGGCACCCCAAACTTATAGCACTATATGCATAGGCTCCGAATCATGATTTGGGTCAATAGTTGGGTTTGCCCGGCTCCTATGTTTTGGTGCCTTACGTTCTGCTATATCGGCTAAGGTAGCACTAGGAGAATCACAGCGATTGTGCCCCAGTTGAGCTGGGCCGAGCACCTCAGTGGAGAAAGCTAAAACTGACTGTCATGATGAGGCGAGAGACCGGTCACTGTTCGAGAGGTTTTTCGAGTCCTTAAAGGCTTATGCCGCTTCGAGCGAGGAACCGGCTTTGTCCGGCCAAGGCGTGGATAGCGCCCCGAACTCGGTCTTCCGAATACTAGGGGCTTCGCCGAAATTTAAAACTATAGAGTTCTATGGCTAAGTGAGAGTGTTCAAGCATTATAGTCGGAATGCCTCGTTCGTTGTGCTGACCGCCTCCCTCGATGGACCCAATCATGGGAAAAAGAGCGCTCAGGTTTATCCCGAACACCCCAGCACTATTGGCATGGGTGCAGAAGCCGACGACTGGCCATCTCTCAATTTTTTGATAAACGGCCGCACAGAAAGTAATATTTTAAATTCAAGCATTGCTTAGTGCATATGAACAAGTTTTCAGCGCACAGGATAACACGAGCGAGTTCATTCAAAAATTACATCCTTGGTACATTCATCTGCCACAAGGCGGGCACCAGCAAGAACATCCTTGTAATAGTTCTCAGGCTTGCGATGCTCCTTCCCCGGCGGCGGCCCGTCCTTCACAAGCTTCTCATCGTCCAGCTTACCCCAGTGCACCTTTGCACGGGCAAGGGCCCTACGGGCACCTTCGATGCAGACGGAGCGCTTGATGACCTCGAGCCTTGGACAAGCCTCCACCAGCCGCAGCACCAGTCCGAAGTAGCTCCCAGGCAGGGCCTCTCCAGGCCACAGCCGAACTATGAAGCCCTTCAGGGCCTGTTCGGCCGCCTTGTGGAGCTCGACTAGCTGCTTCAGCTGGTCGCTCAAGGGCACAGGGTGTCCAACCTCAGCGTACTGAGACCAGAACACCTTCTCCGTCGAGCTACCTTCCTCGGCTTGGTAGAATGCGGCGGCATCGGATACGCTGCGGGGAAGATCTGCGAATGCCCCTGGAGAGCTCCGGATTCGGGTAAGTAACAAGTAGTTTACTTTTATATGTCTGCTTTGCATATAGAATGCCTTACCCGCCGCTATCTTTTTCACCGCATCCAATTCCTGGAGGGCCTTCTGGGCTTCGGCCTTGGCAGATTTGGCAGTTTTAAGGGCCGCAGCAAGCTCGGACGCTTGCGTCTTCGAGTCGAGATCCAAACTCTCATGTTTTTGCATGAGAACCTGAAGCTCTTGCCACACCTCGCCGACCTGCGCCTCAAATTTCTCCCGCTCGGCGCGCTCTGTGGCCGCTTTCTTCTCGGCCTCGGACAGCACCTGCTTGAGGGTCGCCACCTCAGTTGTGGCCCCTACAATAAGCAGTTACTCCTGTCATTTTTTGCAATTGCGCCTTCCTATAGGCATTTTTTCTATAAGGTATCTCTTACCTTCTTTCTCCTCGAGCTGCCATTTGGCAAGGTCGAGCTCTTGCTCGGTCCGCTCGAGGCCCTGCTTCAGGGCACCCACCTCCACAGTCAGTGCGGCGGTGGCCAGCAGCGAAGCCTGCATACATATATTGACTCCTTTTTAGTTAGACTCCCGCGATATTTAATAGATCGTCTATTCGGCTTTTCTTTCCGAACACCAAACAGAGCATCAGGGGCTACTGTCTATACGGTAATATTTTTACATATTTTTACTTACCTCGAAGCCTGTTAGAAGGCTAGCACAAGCTTCAGTCAGTCCGCTTTTGGCGAACCAAACCTTCTGGACCACCGTACTCATGATGGCACGGTGCTCCTCGTCGATGGAGGCGCCCTTAAGCTCCTCCAGCAGATTGTCCGGCGCCTCCGGTTGGACGGAGGACGCCGGCTCAGTAGGCTTGCTCCTCTTGGCAGGAGTTCGCCTACCGGGGTCCGGAACCGTTGATGATTCCGGTGCAGTGTCCGGCTTAAAGCCGGACTTGGAGCCTAGGGGGGTCTTGTCCCCTTCACTCCTGGAGTCCGGGAGGTCGCCTCGCGGCTCCTCCTGGACCACCTCCTCTCGCCCCGGAGCTTGTCGTGATGCCACTTCGGCATCATCCATAGCAAAGGGGGAAGCAGCGGGCGGAACTGAATTCACGTCCGATGAATGCAGGGAGCCGGTCGACGACTCGTCGAGCCCGTCCTTGGGCGGACTGCATGATTATATCTGACATTAGGGAAAGCTGTGCAACAAAAGGAATATCACGAGTTACTCTGGTATCCGAACACTTACGATCTCGCCGAACGCTTGGCCCTGTCTGGTCACTCCTCTTCGTCCTCGTCGGCGTCGGGGACGTAGTCTGGCGAAGGGTTTTCCTCTTCTTGGACCCCTTGGCCTCCCCTACTAGGGCGGCCTTCCTCTTCTTACCTCCCCCCGCTGGAGGGGGAGAGATTTCTTCTTCCTCCTCCTCGTCTTCACGGGAGGAGTGCGTCTCGGACACATCGGACGACGAGTCCGACACCATCATATGCCGGGAACTCTTTCGAGTCCCCGTGGCCTTCTTCTTCTTGGCATTCTTCTCCGGCACCACATAAGGTGCCAGAACCAGCAGCTTCTCTAGGAGAGCAGGGGCTGGGTCTTCGGGCAAGGGAGGCAGACAGTTAATCTGTCCGGACTTCTCCCGCCAATCCTGTCAAAGGTGAGGGAGTTTAGATCCCGCATAGAGTCAAACTATGAAAAAACTTAACATCCTGTAAAAGATGGAAATATCTTACCTCGCCAGCAGGACGCTGCGAGCTGAATCCGTGGTCTTCAGAGGCGGATGTGGGAGCCTCGGCGCCTTTGGTTAGCCCCCTCCAGACATCTTCGTACGTCGTGTCGAAGAGCCTGCTCAGAGTTCGGTGCTGCGCCGGGTTGAACTCCCACAAATTGAAGTCCCATTCTTGACACGGAAGGATCCGGCGGACGAGCATGACTTGGATTACGTTGACAAGCTTGAGCTGCTTGTTCACCAGGGACTGGATGCATTTTTTGCAGTCCGGTCAACTCTTCTTCGTCGCCCCACGACAAGCTCGTCTCCTTCCAGGACGTGAGCCGCGTAGGGGGTCTGGATCGGAATTCAGGGGCTGCGATCCACTTCGGATCGCGTGGCTCGGTGATCTAAAACCACCCTGACTGCCACCCCTTCAAGGTCTCCACAAAGGAGCCCTCGAGCCATAGGACGTTGACAATTTTTTCCACCATGGCACCTCCGCACTCCGCCTGGTTGCCGCGCACCACCTTTGGCTTGACGTTGAAGGTGTTGATCCAGAGGCTGAAATGGGGGCGAATGCAGAGCAAAGCCTCGCACACGACGATAAACGCCGAGATATTGAGGATGAAGTTCGGGGCTAGATCGTGGAAATCTAGGCCATAGTAGAACATGAGCCCGCAGACAAATGGATGGAGAGGAAAACCCAGTCCGCGGAGGAAGTGGGGAAGAAATACTACCCTCTCATGGGGCCTTGGGGTGGGGAGAAGCTGCCCCTCCTCAGGAAGCCGGTGCGCGATGTCTTTGGACAAGTATCCGGCCTTCCTTAACCTTTTGACATGGCCCTCCATGACGGAGGAGACCATCCACTTGCCTCCCGCTCCAGACATTGTTGGAGAGGGTTGAGGTAGGAAGTGCGGGCTTGGGCGCTTGAGCTCGGGTGCGCAGAAGATGGATAGGTAAAGGAGGAAGAAGGCGTAGGTAAAAAGGTGGATCCTTATCCCCTTATATGGGCGGATGTGACTATGCGTCCCCACCAGCCTAGTAAAACTCGCTTGCTCCCAATCGCCGTGATAAGTGGCGCGGTTGGGTTACCCACATCCGTATTAATGAGAATCCCGTTTACAAAGGGGACACGATCTCTGCTTTGACAAGACGTGCCAAGGAAACCGCCTCGCAAAACACGCTGAGGCGGAGAAGTGAAAAAGATTCGAATAAAGGCTTGGCCGTAGTGTGATGTCACGCTGCGGAATACGTCAGCAGATTACATTTGTGTTAATATTATTCTCTCTATGGCAATACGTGGAAGCTTATTTTGCAGAGCCGGACAATACTCTTGGTGTTTACAAACTTTTATGAAGAATTTGGAGGACGAACCCAGCTTACAATGCCGAAGACAATCTGCGCGCTGGACTCATCGTTATTGAAGCCTGGTTCAGGGGCTACTAAGGGAGTCCTGGATTAGGGGGTGTTCGGGTAGCCGGACTATACCTTCAGCCGAACTCCAGGACTATGAAGATACAAGATTGAAGACTTCGTCCCGTGTCCGGATGGGACTTTCCTTGGCGTGGAAGGCAAGCTTGGCGATGTGGATATTCAAGATCTCCTACCATTGTAACCGACTTTGTGTACCCCTAACCCTCTCCGGTGTCTATATAAACCGGAGGGTTTTAGTCCGTAGGACAACTTCATCATACAACAATCATACCATAGGCTAGCTTCTAGGGTTTAGCCTCCTTGATCTCGTGGTAGATCTACTCTTGTACTACCCATATCATCAATATTAATCAAGCAGGACGTAGGGTTTTACCTCCATCAAGAGGGCCCGAACCTGGGTAAAACATTGTGTCCCTTGTCTCCTGTTACCATCCGGCCTAGACGCATAGTTCGGGACCCCCTACCCGAGATCCGCCAGTTTTGACACCGACACCCGGCGCACCCAATGGGTCGTGGATTCACCTTCCTCTTGCTTATAGTTAGTCAAGTCCACGATCGACATGGGTTGCTTACAGGTATCTTTGAAGTTCTGAATGAACCAGGCTTTTAACTCCGCCCATGAGCTGATGGAGTTGGGTGGCAACCCCTTCAACCAAGTGCGAGCTGTTCCATCTAACATCATATGGAAGTACTTGGCCAGTGCTGCGTCACTAATCTCCAATAACTCCATGACCATCTCGTAACTTTTGATGCATGCCCTGGGCTGCAGGTCGGCTATGTAATTAGCTACCTTACGAGGCCCCTTAAAGAACTTGGGAAAACGCTCATTATTTGGTGCCGGCACCAATCAATGGACACCTCCTGTCCTTGAGGCCACACCTGCTTCAACAGAGGTCGCTGGATAAACCAGAAAAGCTTGGTGGGCCGCCAGCTCAGCTGCCTGTTGAACCGCCCGCTCAGCCTCTTGACCGATCCTCTCTTGGTCTGCCAAGTTAAGAGCTCCACCTTGGGCCGGGTCATGCCTGTGTGGTTGGTTACGGCGTTGGGCGTTGCTTGACATGGCCGCTAAGTCCATATGCCTGCTATAGCTCGGGCTCCGGCTTGGCGAGGGGTTGAATGTATTCTGTCTCGACTATAAGAGTATGCATCCTATTGTGCCAGAGCCGTCTAAAGAAGCTCTCTGACCCTTCGTGTTTCGATCGCTGTTGGAGAGTCGCCTTCCATCGCGAGAGCCGCCAAACGAGCCGACGCAACGATAAGATTCTCCAAAGGGTTAGAAAAGTGACCCGATGGTATTAGTGTGTAAAGAGGCGGAGCAGTATTCACATGGGGGGGGGGTTCCATGGCCCGCGGTTGAACCGGCGCCCCAGTACCGGGTGTTGTGATCCGGTTTGCCTCCGACGGGTTACTGGGACATGCCCCAGGTGTGTGGAAGAGGTTCCTAGGATCATAAGTCAGAGGCAGACGTGATTGAGCCTTTTGGTTCCTTCTCCTCATGACCTCGTTTGATGCGTTTAGATCCACCGAGAGCCGGAAAGTCTCTGCTTGAAGCTGCTGAGCACGAGCATCTAGAGCCACCCGCTCTTCGGCCATCCTTACGTCCTCTGCTGCTAAATTCTCCTTAGCTTGCGCTACCTCCCCACATAACCGTGCCACCTCTGCATCGTGCTGAGCCTTGTCTACCGGCTCAACCACGGCGGTCAACAAGGTCGTCATCCTATCCATGAGATCCATCGGCACCTGAGCCGGTGTGAGCACGGGGTCTCCGGACCCGGCTGCTGCCGATCCGGTGGTTACCTCCGCCACGGCCATAGAATTCCGACTGGGTTGAGTGCCAGCCATGTAGACCCCGGCTCGATTCGGCAGCTCAAGGGGGTCCGGAATACTGCTGCCATCGGAACAGCCCCAAGCCCGCCATCCTGTAGTTGATACAATGAATCGGTCTCACCTGTGGACGACTCGCCGTCAGAGTGGACGGCCTTCTCGCCGCCATCCACAAATCCTTCAGAAAACTCCCCTCCATGGATGCAACCCACGAAGGCACGCCTTACGGCCGGTTGAGTCTGGGCGGGCCTCGCACGCTGAGCCGTTTCGATGAGGTCGGTGCAGACATACGGCTCAGGGCCCGGCTCGCCGATCCGGTCAATGAAGATGTGGATTCCGCCGAAGGGGACCCGGTACCCGTACTCGATTGAGCCGACATCAGGGCCCCAGCATGCGTCGTCGATGTAGAGCTTTTCGCGACGACTCTCGGTCATCCAGCCCACAGCGTATCCCTTGAGCCCTTCGAAGCTGCCCTTCAAGGACTCAAATCAACCATGCGCTGGCCCCACGGTGGGTGCCAACTGTCGTGGAATTGTCACGGCAGATGTCCTAGTGAAAGGACTTAGTCGTGGAGCCATTGCAACTAGGAAGCTTAAAGGGGTTAATCGGGTCAAAGGACACGAGAGGTTTATACTGGTTCGGCCCCTTGTGGTGAAGGTAAAGCCTAGTCCAGTTGTTGTCGTATTGCTAGGTTTTGTTGACCAAGGAGCGAAATACGCTAGCTTGGTTCTCGATCTGTTGTTTCTTTCCGTAAGTCGCCGCCGGGTCGTCCCCTTATATACATGGGTTGACGCCTGGCGGCCTACAGAGTCCCGGCCGGCTCATATAACATGTCTTCCTTGGTGACTTCTTTTACATGCCTTACTTTACAAGTCTTACTGATACATGGTGGTTTACAATTATGGGATTTCATCCGCCTCTGGGCTTGAGCCCTCTACAAATCTTATAATGAACCGTCGCCTTGTATACTCGTCGGACTTCTTTGAGTAACCCGCCATTAAGGTTCACCCGGCCCCTCCTGGGCGGGTCATACCTAGTAGTCATATCCCCAACAAGTAGGCCAAACCAAACTGATAATTCGAAGATACTTGCAAAGATAACCAATCATACATAAAAGATTTCAGAGAAGAATCAAATATTTTTCATAGATAGACTTGATCATAAACCCACAATTCATCGGATGTCGACAAACACATCGCAAAAAGAATTACATCGAATAGATCTCCAAGAAGATCGAGGAGCACTTTGTATTGAGATCCAAAGAGAGAGAAGAAGCCATCTAGCTAATAACTATGGACCCGAAGGTCTGAAGTAAACTACTCACACATCACCAGAGAGGCCACGGAGTTGATGTAGAGGCCCTCCATGATCGATGCCCCCTTCGGCGGAGCTCCGAAAAAGGCCCCAAGATGGGATCTCTTGGGTACAGAAGGTTGCGGCAGTGGAAATAGGGTTTCGTAGTGCTCCTGGGTGTTTTTGGGGTATATGTGGTATATGAATATATATATATATATATGAGGAAGAAGTAGGTCGGTTGAGCCACGAGGGGGGAGGGGGCGCCCCCTGCCTCGTGGACCCCTCATTTGTTTCTTGACGTCCACTCCAAGTCCTCTGGATCACGTTTGTTCCAAAAATAACTCTCCCGAAGGTTTCATTCCGTTTGGATTCCGTTTGATATTCCTTGTCTGTGAAACACTATAGGCAAAAAAAACAACAATTTGCACTGGGCCTTGGGTTAGTAGGTTAGTCACATAAAAATTATAAAAGTGTAAAATAAAGCCCATTAACATCCAAAATAGATAATATAATAGCATGGAACAATAAAAAATTATAGATACGTTGGAGACGTATCAAGCATCCCCAAGCTTAATTCATGCTCATCCTCGAGTAGGTAAATGATAAAAATAGAATTTTTGATGTGGAATGCCCAAAGAGCAAGGGATGATGCAGGACAACGACGGTAGGTATTTCCCTCAGTGATGAGACCATGGTTATCGGACCCGTAGGAGAAACAAGCAACAACACGTAAGCGGTGCCTGCACACAAATAACAACTACTCGCAACCCGACGTATTAAAGGGGTTGTCAATCCCTTTCGGGTAACGGTGCCAGAAATTGGCAAAATGGACGTGAATAAATTGTAGTAGATTGATAGATCGAACGCCAAATAAAATAAATAAGAATAAATTACAGTAAGATATTTTTGTATTTTTGGTCTAATAGATCTGAAAATAGAAGGCAAATAAAATAGATCACGAAGGCAAATATATTAAAGAAGAGACCTGGGGGCCGTAGGTTTCACTAGTCACTTCTCTCGAGAAAAAATAGAAAACGGTGGGTAAACAGATTACTGTTGGGCAATTGATAGAACTTCAAATTATCATGATGATATCCAGGCAATGATCATTATATAGGCATCACGTCCCATTGCAAGATAAATAGATCAAGTTGGCCAAACAAACCCCAAATATCGGAGAAGAAATATAAGGCTATAAGCAATCATGCATATAAGAGATCAAAGAAGATTCAAATAACTTTCATGGATAAAAAGATAGATCTGATCATAAACTCAAAGTTCATCTAATCCCATCAAACACACCGCAAAAAAGAGTTACATCATATGCATCTCCAAGAGACCATTGTATTGAGAATCAAATGAGAGAGAGGAAGCCATCTGGCTACTAACTACGGACCCGAAGGTCTACAAAGAACTACTCACGCATCATCGGAGAAGCACCAATGGAAGTGGTGAACCCCTCCATGATGGTGTCTAGATTGGATCTGATGGTTCTGGACTCTGCGGCGGCTGGAATTGATTTTCGTCGACTCTCCTAGGGTTTCTGGAACATTGGGGTATTTATAGAGAAAAGGGGAGATTCATGAGGCACCCGAGGTGGGCACAACCCACCAGGGCGCGCCTGGGCCTCCTAGCACGCCCTAGTGGGTTGTGCTCCCCTCGGAGCACCCCCCAAGTGCTTCTTCGGCCCATTGGTTGTCTTCTGGTCCAAAAAAATCTCCAAAAAGTTTCGCTGCATTTGGACTCCGTTTGGTATTGATTTCCTACGATGTAAAAAACATGCAGAAAACAGCTACTGGCACTTGGCACTATGTCAATAGGTTAGTACCAAAAAATGACCTAAAATGATTATAAAACATCCAAGATTGATAATATAACAGCATGGAACAATAAAAAATTATAGATATGTTGGAGACGTATCTGCTGCAAATCTGAGGGCGCATATGGTTATAGTAACTGGTTAGTAAAACCAACAACCAGACGAGTCTTCGAACTCTTACCATTCGGTGCGGGGCTTGACCCTAGGAACCTTCTCCGGGATCCGCTCGGAGGCTGTGAAATCTTCATTAGAGTCTGAACTGCCATCAAGCAGGACCAGCTTCCCTTGACCCTCTTCTTCTGAGATGGAGAAGGGTTCTCCCCTTCGCCTTCGGTTAGTGCCACTCTTTTCCTGGTGCGGGAGGAGTCACTCTCACATACGTCTCCAACATATCTATATTTTTTTATTGTTCCATGCTGTTATATTATCATTCTTGGATGTTTTATAATCATTTTATAGTCATTTTATATCATTTCTTTGGTACTAACCTATTGACATAGTAACATGTGCCAGCTGCTGGTTTTTGCATGTTTTTTACATCGCAGGAAATCAATATCAAACGGAGTCCAAATGCAATGAAACTTTTTGTGGATTTTTTTGGACTAGAAGGCATCCAATGGGCCGGAGAAGCACCTGGGGGTGCTCCGAGGGGAGCACGACCCACCAGGGCACACTTGGAGGCCCAGGCGGGCCCTGGTGGGTTGTGCCCACCTCGGGTGCCCCCTGGATCGCCTCTTTGCTCTATAAATACACCAATATTCCAGAAACCCTAGGGGAGTCGATGAAAATCAATTCCAGCTACCTCAAGTTCCAGAAACACAAGATGCAATCTAGACACCATCGCGGAGGGGTTCATCATGTCCCTTGGTGCCTCTCTGATGATGCGTGAGTAGTTCCTTGTAGACTTTGGGGTCCGTAGTTAGTATCTACATGGCTTCCTCTCTCTTATTTGATTTTCAATACAATGGTCTCTTGGAGATCCATGTGATGAAATTCTTTTGCGGTGTGTTTGTTGGGATCCGATGAACTTTCAGTTTATGATCAGATCTATCACTTTTTATCCATGAAAGTTATTTGAGTCTTCTTTGATATCTTATATGCATGATTGATTATAGCCACGTATTTCTTCTCCGATATTTGTGTTTTGTTTGGCCAACTTGATCTATTTATCTTGCAATGGGAAGAGGTGATTTATGATGGGTTCGATCTTATGTTGCTTGATCCCAGTGACAGAAGGGGAACCGACACGTATGTATCGTTGCCATTAAGGGATAACTAGATGGAGTCTATTTCTACATAAATAGATCTTGTCTACATCATGTCATATGTAACACCCCGAGATCGATGCGCCAGGTGTTTCCCAGTTATTCGCCATCGTTGCCATGTCATTTCTTTCGTGTTGCACTTTGCCATGTCATCATCTGCATTTCATCTGCATGTTTTTTAAAATTTACATCCGTCCTGATCTCCCAGTTCTCTCTGTTGTCCATCTTGGAATCCGACACTCTCACATGCACTCGACGCTCCTTCCAGATCTCGTTTCGTGAGCGAGAGAAAAACATTCTCGGAATGGGCCGAGATTTGTCGAGTGGCCTTGGTATATCACTAGTAGGCCGCGTGTCAAATTCCGTTCCATTTGGAGGTCGTTTGATGCCCCAACGGTTAACCGTGTTAACAGCCAGACCCCTCTCTCTTTGTAGCCTAGCACCCCTCCACAACAGCCCACTAGCCCATCTAAACACCCTCCATGATCTCCATCGTTGGATCACAATCGTGTGGGCAAAAACCGCACCTCAATAGCCCTCTCCTAGCCCCCTCTACCTATAAATAAGCCCCCCTCTGAAATCACGGGCGAAACCCTAGCTCCCCTCCTCCTCGCCCCACCGGACACGTCCGCCGACTGACGGACATGTCCAGCCGCCGCCCCCGCACTAGTCGCCGCCTGCCATGTGTCATCCGCCGCCGCCTCCCGCCCGCGGCCACCGCGACCCACCCGAGCCCATCACGGGCCCGCAAAGGCCCAACCGGCCGCCTCCCGCTTCTCCCGCGCCCTCGTGCCGCTCCACCGCCTGGCCCCCTCGTCGTTGTCGGCTCCTTGTCGCGCCTCTGCATTGCCGCCCGCGCCCAGCAGCTCATCACCGGCCGCAGCGCTCCGCCCCGACGCCATGGGAGCTGAGCTCCGAGCTCTCCTGCACCGCGGCCGCGCCTCCCGTCGCCGCCTTGCCTCGCCCCGGGCCGGATTCGGAGAGATCTGACCGGAGAAGGCCCCGCTGCCCCGAACCGGCTTCCTCCGCGACCGGCGTCGCCCCTCGTTGCAGGATCCACCGCGACGGCGCCCGCAGTCGCCGCCGGCCTCCTACATCCCTGCCGCCGAACCGCGCCGTCCTGGGATCTCCTCATCCCCTGAACCAAACACGTGCCCCCGCCTGGATCCGCTCGTCCCTGGAACCACTCCGTCCCGTTTGTATGCTGTGAATTTTGGCTAAGTTCCCAGAAAATCATCCCATGTGTGCATCTTCATCACATTATAACTTGGTGTGTACTGATCTGTTTTGCGTGCATAATATGTCAAATTCTTCATATCTGAATTCTCTACATGCTAGTGTCATTCTCATGCTTGTTCCTATTCATCTTGATGCCTTAATCCTTGTTGCAAGATTGCTCAATGTTATAATCTGTTGGAAACTGTTGTAACTTGTTGATTTGTCTTTTTCATAGCATTTTGTGTGTTTATCTTTTGAGCATCATGTCAACATGTTTTAGGAGCATATTCATGCCATAATTACAGTGGTGCAATGCATGTATTTTTATGCGCCCTGTGGTGACTAGCACAAGCTTGCAAAGTGTGCTACTTGATGTTTGCTGTTTTCTGAGACTTAATAAAAATTGTTTAGTCTGTAGCTATTACATTATGTTGCCATGTTAACTTGATGCTACAAGTGAATCCATGCATAATTTTGAGATGCTCAGTAAGGATGTTTTGTAGATCTTGGTATGCTCTATCCATACTTGCCCTTTTTTTGCAATTATGGCCTAAGGTAGGTTGTCATTTCCATGCTCTAAAGTTGCTAAATAATGTTGTTGTCAGTCTGTTAACAGTAAGTTCATTTTTGCCATTTGAATGGCCAATGTTCTATGCATCCTATGACCATGCTCTTGCCATGAGTAGCTGCACTAGTATGCCTTCTTGCTGTTGGTTACATTCAGATGCCATGAAATGATTTGTGGTAAGTTGCACAAGCTCGCAAAATGCCTACTCGTCGTTGTTCCTGCCATGTTCAGTTTATTTCACTAAGTCTGTGAATCTGTTATCATTTTCGATCTTGCCATGATTTTTTGAGCATATTCTATTGTTTTCTAACAGTAGCTCAGTTTTCATGTTTTGTAGTGCTCCACTTTTACATTCTTGCCATGCCCTTTCATGCCATTAAATGTTCATGTAGCATATAGTTTTGATGTCTCAAAGTATGCACCATGAATCTGTTTTCATCCTTACTCTATTTTTCACTAAGTCCGAGAATCTGTTATGACTTGCTTACTTGTCTTGATGAATGCCATTGATCTAGAGGTTATATAGAGATGCTTAGTAACCATGTTTTTCCATGTTTAACTTCTACTTTAATGCCATGATTTTGTTTGCTATGATCGTGCACTGTAGATGTTTGTTTCATGCCCCCAACATTTCAACATGTTATTTCTGCTCACATGTATGCCATGTTTTTCACTAAGTCATAATCTGTGTTATAAAGTTGCTTCTTGCTTTGATCATATTGGATTAATCCTGATGCCTATAAACATGAACCTTGATGACAATTGAAGCATGTAACCTGTACTTTGAGTGCATATCAAGTTTGTGTTCATATGTTTCCTGTAGCATGTTGTTTCCTTGATTGCAAAGTGCTTAGTTGTTATTTTGGGCAGATTGTGTTTGAAACTTGTATTGAGTGTATGTGTTGAACCGTTGCTCCGTTTTCATCATGTTTTATATGAAACTTGCTTAGAATTGCATGTAGTTTCATCTTGCCATGTTGCATCCATGTTCTGGACTGTTTGTGATTGTGTTTTGCTTATGTTTGCATCAATGCCATGTTTAAGTTGTTTTGCTCATATCTTCTAGGCCGTAGCTCCGAAAATTGTGTAGATCATCTCGGTGCACTTTAACTTGCTATTTAACAACTTTAACTTAATGTTTTGTTCAAATCTGGACCAATTTCGAAATTTTGCATATGGGGAGTTTTCGGAATTGTTATATGTTGTTTTTGGCCTCATTTATACTTGCTTGAATGTGTTGTTCTTGTATGCATCATATCTTGCCATGAATAGCATCATATAGCCTTGTCATGCATCATACTTGGTTAAGCATCATGTCTTGTTATGTGTTGTGTGTTTACCATGTTGTTTGCTTCTTTCCGGTTGTGCTCCTTCTCGGTAGTTCCTGTTACGTTGCAATTGTGAGGATTCGTTCAACTATGTGGGATCGTCTTCTTCATGGACTCGTTCTTCTTCCTAGCGGGATTTCAGGCAAGATGACGGTCACCTTGGATCTCACTACTATCTTTGCTATGCTAGTTGTCTCGATGCTATCTATCACATCCCTAGTTCTGGTATGACCTAGGCTAGCCTTCTTTGTTCATCATGTTTAAATTCCATTTAAATTTGAATTGGGGATTTGTGAAACCCTCAGAATTCATTTCTGGAAATGACCCAGATAAAAATTGCTCCAAAAAGGTCCAAGGAAATGCTCATGTTGCTCTCTGAAAATATTGGACAGAGATGAAAATCAAACCAATATTTTTAAAAGCTCATAAGTATTTATTTTGGGCATTTGGATTAATCCAGTAATTAATTGCTTTGTATATATATTTGCTATATATATAATATATGTCCAAAAATTCGGAATTTTGGTGAGGTGCTTTGGATTAATCCCTTAGGTCCTTGCAAAATTTGACAGATGTAAATAAAATGATTTAGTATTATTACTAAGTCAAAACAAATGACAGAAAATAGAAAAAAGAAACAAAAGGGAAAAACCTCACCTAGCTTACATGGCTGAGGAGAGAAGCCGGCCCAGCTGGCTGGCCAGCCCAGCAGCCTCCCCCTGTCGTCTTCCTCCTCTGCCAGGAGGACGAGGGCGTGTGCCCGACGCACCCACGCAGACGCGCGCCACCTCCACCCTGTTTGCTTGCCCCCTCGACGGCCTGGACACCTCTGGCGTCGCCACGCACCCCTGACTCTCCCTCTCTCTTGCTCTCGAGCGTTTCCCCCTTCCCTGGACCTCTCTCTCCCACCCACCGAACAGGTTCGTCGCCGCCACTCGCCATAGCCGTGCCCACCATGCTCCCCTCGCCTCGCTGCTGTGTCCTAGAGCTCCGCCCCATCGCCTTCTCCGTCTTCGTCAAGCCAAGCAACCGGGGACACCCCGTGGAGCCGTCACTGCCGTCTTCTTCACCTCCGGGTGCCGGAGATCGCCATCGCTGTTCCGCCCGTGTTGGACCTCCCCCGAGCTCGCTGAAGCCTCTGTCGGATCCGCTGTGAGCCCCACCGTTGTTTCCCCCTCTCCATTTCATCACTCGCGCGCCGTAGCCATGCTAACCACCGGAACCGAGCGATCGCGCCGCCGTGGATCCTCACCGTTGTGGCCAGAGCCACCGCAGCTCGCGCCCGCGCATGCCATCATGCTCAGTAGCCTACCAGAAGGCCAACACCGCCACTTGCAGCTCCTGTCGTGCCCTGCAGCCACTTCCCGCTCGGGGCCGTGCTCCGGCCGCCGCTGCGAGCTCCGCTCCGACGAGCTCCGGCCAACCCGCGTCCTTCTGTCGCCTCCACTAGATGCATGCGAGCACCAGCTCCTTGGAGATGGTCTCCGCGACCCTTTTGGTCACCGGAGGACCAAATCCGAGGCCCTCCGCCGCGTTCTGCCTCGCCGGAGGGTTGACCGTGTTTGACCCCCCAGTTGACCAGTTTTAACCCGTATGGGTCATTGACATGTGGGGACCGACCCTGCTAATTTCTAATTTAGGATTAGTTTAACAACTAATTAAACCATGTTAACTAATTGGTTCACTAACGCGTGGGCCCAACCCCATTAACTAAAACAGTTTAGGTTTAATTTAATTTAGGATTAGCCACACACACTGACGTGTGGACCCCACACGTCAGGTTTGACCTGGTCAACAGCCTTTGACATGCTGACGCAATGCTGCTGTCATGCTGACGTAGTAATGATTTTCTCGATTATTTCTATTTTGGAAATTCCAGAAAATTAGCTAAACTTCAAAAATTCATAGAAATTCTACCGTAGCTCATATTGAAATAATTTATATATGAAAAATTATCAGAAAAATGCAATCTACCCATCTATACCATTTGCATGCATGACAAACCAACCTCTACATGGTGTATATATGAAAACACACATATGGCATTTCAAGGGATTGTAATTAGAGTTGCATTTGAACCTTTGGTTCAAATGGACCTCTTCCAAATAGAATGCTAAATGCATTAGCTCAAACAACATCACATCTTCATGCCATGTTCATGCATCATATTGTTGCATATGCTTGTGTATTGATTGCCGACCCTGTTCCTTCTCGATAAGTCCTGCTCCGGAGACCGATCCAGAGTACCTGTCAGAGGAGCAGCGCCCTCCTGTTGATCTACCAGGCAAGCAAACCCCCTTGTTCATTCTGATACAATCCTACTCTCTCGCTCGTGCTCTCATTTATTGCATTAGGACAACAACGATTCAACTGCTACTTTATGATGCGGTAGTTGAACCCATTCCTCTGCATGACCTGTCATTGCCAAAGTAAATAGTTAAAACCCACTAGCATGTGTAGGAGTTGATTGAGCCATGTTATGTTCCTACCATGCCATGCCTGCTATTGCTTAGAGTTAAGTCAGGTCTGATTCATCGAGAATGAATTGGAGTGTTACGATATGTTCTGGTGTTGAGACTTAAGCGTGTGAACACGATTTGGTTAAGGTAGCGGTGAGAGGCCATGTAGGAGTACATGGTGGGTTCTCTCATTGGGACCGTCCTTAAGAACTAAGTTCTCTGTAAGTTGTCCAATGACTAGCTACTACCACACATTGGGCTCCGGGCGCTCCAAGCTCTCTCGACTTATTAACCGCCTTGATCTCTGTCCATGAGTTGCAAATAGTTTTTGGTGTTCGTAGGTAGTGCTATTTTTCTACCGAGTGGCACCCAGCAGGGTGGACTTGGAACAAACTAGGCACCGTGGCCCAGTGTACCTAGTGGCACCCGGATGGTCGGCTCAGGAACCCTGTACACATCGTTTGGTGCTGTGAGCGAAACCCCGGCCTGATCTCCTTGCGGATGGAACCCGAATAAGTGATAAACCTAGACTAGAGTCTTGTGTGCTTAGTCAGGTCGTGGCCGACACCCTCGGCAGGCTTCTGCTTGAAGGTTGCCGAGATACATGACGTGTACATGGTGATAAGTGGTGAGAGCGTGTGTGAAGAAGTACACCCGTGCAGGGTTTTCATGATCTATTCGAATAGTTGTGTCCTTGGTTATGGACTTCTTGGATGCTTACGTGGTACATAGACAACTTAAAGTGGATACTCTAAAATGCTCAAGACAAGTGTGAGTGCTATGGATGGCCTTCTCGTAGAGAGATGGGGATGAATCCATAGTAGTGTATTGATGTGGTGTTTAGTGGACTCGTGTGCGCTGCCTCACCTCAAAGAAGTTTCTCGTTGTCGTAGAACATGATAGCCACTGAGTCAAAGCTGGCTTGCTGCAACTAAACCCCACATTTCCTTCTTGATACTAATGCATGTATGATAGGATCTGATGTAAGTCTTGCTGAGTACCTTTGTACTCACGTTTGCTTTATTTATGTTTTGCAGGTGAGACATCTGTCTCACTAGTAGTACCGCTTGGACTTCGTCGAGTAGCTTGTTACCTCAGCTACGATCTTGTACCCTTGGGAGGGACTTGTAGATAGTGAGGCTTCTCAGCCTTTTTCTTTTGTAGTTGTCTGTACTCAGACATGTAATGCTTCCGTTGCTTGTATGCTCTGAATGATGGGTCATGAGACCTCTGTTTGTATTCATGCTATGTGGCTCTTCTGGGCCTTTATCTATGTGAGTTTGTGTTATGTTGTGATGCCATGTTGTACATCACATACTTGCATGCTATGCGTACGTGTGACGTGTATTGCTATGTGTGGGATCCGACAACCTAGTTGTTTATCCTTGGTAGCCTCTCTTATGGGGAAATGTTAGTCTAGTGATTCCATCGAGCCATGGTAGTCCGCTACAGCCCGGTTTACCTGGAGTCCTGCTAGCCCATCACAACTGCTCCGGAACACTTAGACTGGCTGGCATGTGATTCACTTTGTTCCTGTGTCTGTCCCTTTGGGGAAATGTCACGCAGTGACATCCAGAGTCCTGCCTAGCCTGCTACAGCCCGGTTCACCCGAGTCCTGTTAGCCCAGTGCTATAGCCCGGATTCGCACGCTGCTGACCGACATGCTCGATGTTGATTCATGTACGCCTGTCCCTGCAAGTTAGTGCCACTTTTTGTTTAGGACTAGTCATGTCGGCCCGGGTTCTCTGTCATATGGATGCTAGCGACACTATCATATACGTGAGCCAAAAGGCGCAAATAGTCCCGGGCCATGGTAAGGCGACACCCGTGGGAATACTGTGCGTGAGGCCGCAAAGTGATATGAGGTGTTACATGCTAGATCGGTGTGACTAAGAATCGGGGTCCCGACAGCTTTGGTATTAGAGCCTGACTGCCTGTAGGATTACCAAGCCAACCTGGTCGAAGTTGGGTCTAGAAATTCTTTAGCTATATAGGGGAATTGATTGTGGAAGGGAACGTAAGGCTCTTTTTACTCCTCATACCTCATGCCTTCTGATCCGAGTCATCCTATCTATCCTAAGTTGTTAAGGAACTAGGCTTCCTCTTCTGTCTATCAGGATCACGTGTTACTACTCCGTAGTCTCTTAGGATTGGTTGATCGGAGTCATATCCCAGTTCGAGTACCTCCGGTGTAGCCTGTTTAGAAATCTCTCAGAACCTTGAGTGATGATGTTGAATTTGGTGCTACCCCATCTTTTGCAGAATGTCTCATTTTGAGCATTTTACTGCCGTTATGCTGCCGAAATTGTCCTAGGAGTTCGAGAGATACTAATTTCTTGTGCTACCTTCTGCATCCTATAGTTGGTGCTGAATCCATCCTTGTTTTCTTTGGTTTCGTTCTTCAGGATGTTGACGGTTAACCGAAGTTCTGTTGCTCATAGCTGGAACCACGGAGATGGTAGGGATGAGGATCCTCCCGACCAGCCTTCGTTGGCAGAGTTCATGTTAGAGATGGAGAAGAACAAGCGTGAGTCTAACCGCTTGTTAGCACGTATTAAGGAGAACACCGCACCCCGGTGCAAAGAGTCAGCGACCATCTATGATTTCATTGGTCTGAAACCACCTACCTTCCATCATTCCATAAAACCACTCGATGCAGATGACTGGCTCTGTAGTATCACACACAAGCTGCGTTCTGTGAACGTAGCTGAAAGTGACAAGGTCACCTACACTGCTTATCATCTGGAAGGTCCTGCTAGTCTTTGGTGGCAGAACTATGAGGCTATGCTTCCAGCTGGCCAGATACCCACCTGGAGAGATTTCACTGAGGCTTTTTGCAAGCATCACATCCCTCTGTCTCTCATTGACCGCAAGAGAAAAGAGATAAGATGGTTGTTGATGCTTATAGTAGAGAGTTTGAGAACCTCGCCCGCTATGCTACAGAAGAGGTGTCAAGCAGGCTAGGTGCCGGAAGGGTCTCAACCCCAAGTTGCGTCGTGATCTCCACTTGCATTATTGCAATACATTCCAGGCTCTTGTGAACAAGGCCATTAACGCAGAGACAGCTCAGCTCACTTACGAGGAGTCTCGTAAGCACACTCGTGATTTGGGTTCTTCCTCCAGTTCTAGTTCTTAGAAGCGCCGGATTTGGGTTCTAAACTCCGCTCTTCCACCCGGTTATACACCAAGGACTTCTTGTGTGACACCTCACCCAATTCAGTTACATGCTCCACCTAGGCCTATTGGTAGACCGCTTGTCAAAGCGGGTCCACATCCTACTTCAGGGACTTGTTTCACATGCGGAGAGCCAGGACACTATGCACGTGACTGCTCTCAAACCAAGTATGCTCCACCCCGTCTGAGAAGTCTATTGGCCGTGGTAAGCCATCATGCAAGATGATCAGTGTCAAGTCAGCTCCCACTGACCATGGATGTGTGCATCACGTCTCAGCTAAAGACGCTCATGATGATCCAGATGTCGTTCTTGGTACACTCCTTGTCAACTGCCATCCAGCTTCGGTTCTGTTCGATACCGGAGCATCTCACTCCTTCATCTCTGAAGGCTATGCTCGTTTGCACGACATGTCATTTTGTGATATGCCAACTCCACTTGAAATCCAAACTCCAGGGTCTAGATGGCAAACTACCAGGATAAGCCATGGTAATGAAATCCTTGTTGACAGACTTGTATTTCTTGCATCACTTGTAGCCCTCAAGTCTTCAGATATTAACATCATCTTGGGTATGGACTGGATGACAGCTCATCATGCCAAGATTGATTGTTTCACCATGTCTGTTCAGCTTACACACCCATCTGGCAAGATAGTCACTGTCTCCACTAGAGTTGCAAAGTGCCAACTCTATTCTCTTAATGCCAACCCTCTTCCTGACCTTGAAGATATCCTGGTAGTCCGTGACTTTCCGGATGTCTTTCCTGAGGAACTGCCAGGTATTCCACCTGACAAAGATGTAGAGTTTGTCATAGATCTTATCCCAGGAACCGCCCCAATCTCTAGGAGACCTTACAAGATGGCACCCTTAGAGCTAGCCGAGCTTAAGAAACAACTCGATGAATCCTTGCAAAAGGGTTTCATCCATCCTAGTACTTCTCCCTGGGCTTGCCCCGTCCTCTTCGTCAAGAAGAAGGATGGTACAGACCAAATGGTTGTAGATTATCGTCCCGTTAATTTGGTCACGATAAAGAACAAGTATCCGCTCCCCAGGATCAACGACCTGTATGATCAGCTCGTTGGATCCTCAGTCTTTTCAAAGATGGATTTGAGGTTAGGCTACCACCAAATCAAGATCAGAAATGGGGACATTCCTAAAACGGCTTTCGTCACTCGTTATGGTCAGTACGAGTACACCGTCATGTCCTTTGGTCTAACCAATGCTCCAGCTAGATTCTCTCGCTTGATGAACTCGATCGTCATGGAGTACTTAGATAAGTTCGTCGTGGTTTACCTCGATGATATTCTTATTTACTCGAAGAATGAGGAAGAGCATGCCGAACATCTTAGACTTGTGTTAGAAAAACTCAGAGAACACCGCCTTTATGCCAAATTCTCCAAGTGCGAATTTTGGTTGCCAGAAGTGACCTACCTAGGCCACGTGATTTCTGGTAAGGGCATTGCTGTCAATCCCGAGAGAGTTCAGGCCGTTCTTGATTGGACTCCGCCTGAAACGGTTAAGGAAGTTAGGAGTTTCCTTGGCCTAGCCAGTTTCTGTCGACGCTTTGTTGAAAACTTCTCCAAAGTGGCCAAACCTCTCACGGAACTTATCAAGAAAGATAAAAAGTTTGAGTGGTCCCCACAGTGTGAGCACAGTTTTCAGGAACTGAAAAGACGCCTGACTTCTGCTCCCATACTTGTGCCACCGGATTTCACTAAAGACTTTGTTATCTACTGCGATGCCTCACGACAGGGACTAGGTTGCATTCTTATGCAAGATCGCCATGTGATTGCCTATGCATCTCGACAGTTGCATCCACATGAGGAGAATTATTGTACACATGATCTAGAGCTTGCAGCCGTAGTCTATGCACTTAAGACCTGGCGACATTACCTTCTTGGTAAGCGTTGCGAGATTTACACCGATCACCAGAGTCTCAAGTATATCTTCACCCAACTAGATTTGAACCTTAGGCAAAGGCGTTGGTTGGAGTTGATCTCAGATTATGACTTAGGGATTACCTACACCCCAGGCAAGGGAAATGTCATGGCTGATGCACTAAGTCGTAAGTACTATTGCAACAATCTCATGTTGCAACAGGGCCAACCACTTCTCCACGAGGAGTTATGTAAGCTCAACCTTCACATTGCTCCTCACGGATTCCTTTCTGCCTTGGTGGTGAAACCTACTCTTGTGGATCAGATCATCTCTGCTCAGAAGCAGAATACGGGAATTTCCCGGATCAAGAGAAACATTAACAAGGGAGTTGGTGGTAGTTTCTCTATAGATGATCGTGGTGTTGTTTTCTTTGAGAGTCACTTGGTGGTTCCCAAGAATCAACATCTTTGACAATTAATCCTTAAGGAGGCGCATGAATCTCCTCTCACGATTCATCCCGGTAGTACTAAGATGTATCAGGACCTACGCCAGAGGTTCTGGTGGACTAGGATGAAAAGAGAAATCGCTGAGTTCATTGCTAACTGTGACGTTTGTCGTCGCGTTAAGGCAGAACATCAAAGGCATGCTGGCACCCTTCAACCTTTAGCTATTCCTGAGTGGAAATGGGATAAAGTTGGTATGGACTTCATCACTGGCTTTCCTAGGACCAAGAGAGGGAATAATGCTATCTTCGTAGTCATTGATCGTCTTTCCAAAGTGGCTCACTTCCTCCCTGTTCGAGAGAGTATCACTACTAGTTAGCTCGCTGACTTATATATTTCTCGAATAGTGTCACTTCATGGTGTTCCACTGGAGATCAATTCAGACCGTGGTAGTCTTGTCACTTCTCATTTTTGGGAGAGTTTCCAAACTGCCATGGGCACCCATCTTTCCTTCAGTACCGCTTTCCACCCTCAATCAAGTGGTCAGGTGGAAAGGGTCAACCAAAGTCTCGAAGACATGGTTAGAGCTTGTGTTATCTCATTCGGTATGGATTGGGAGAAGTGTCTTCCCTTCGCTGAGTTTGCTTATAATAATAGCTACCAATCCAGCCTCAAGAAAGCTCCTTTTGAGGTTCTGTATGGACGAAGATGTCGAACACCTTTGAACTGGTCAGAAACCGGTAAAAGACATTTCTTTGGACCGGATATGATCCAGGAGGCAGAAGAGCAAGTTCGCATCATTCGTGAGAATTTGAAAACAGCCCAATCTCGTCAAAAGAGCCAGTATGACCATAGTCATAAGGAAGTGGCTTATGAAGTTGGCGACAAAGCTTACCTTCGGGTTACCCCTTTGAGGGGTACCCATCGATTCGGTATCAAGGGCAAGTTGGCTCCTCGTTACATTGGTCCTTTTCGCATTCTCGCTAAACGAGGAGAGGTTGCCTACCAATTGGAACTAACCCCACATCTTTTCCGAGTACATGATGTCTTCCACGTCTCTCGACTCAGGCGTTGCTTCTCGGATCCCATCCGCGGAGTGGACCAAGAAACGCTTGATCTCCAAGATAACCTCACATATCGAGAGTACCCTGTTCGCATCCTTGATCAAGTAGAGCGTGTCACTCGATGTCATAATATGAAGTTTCTCAAGGTTCAGTGGTCTCATCATTCCGAGAGAGAAGCTACCTGGGAGCATGAAGATCGTCTTTGACTTGAGTACCCCGCTTTCTTTCCGCCAACTCCTGAATCTTGGGACGAGATTTTTTCGAGTGGGGGCGAGTTGTCACATCCCTAGTTCTGGTATGACCTAGGCTAGCCTTCTTTATGCATCATGTTTAAATTCCATTTAAATTTCAATTGGGGATTTGTGAAACCCTTAGAATTCATTTCTGGAAATGACCCAGATAAAAATTGCTCCAAAAAGGTCCAAGAAAAATTGCTCCAAATTGGACAAAGATGAAAATCGAACCAATATTTTTAAAAGCTCATAAGTATTTATTTTGGGGATTTGGAATTAATCCAGTAATTAATTGCTTTGGATATATATATTTGCTATATATATAATATATATGTCCAAAATTTCTGAATTTTGGTGAGGCGCTTTGGATTAATCCCTTAGGTCCCAGCAAAATTTGACAGAAGTAAATAAAATGATTTAGTATTATTACTAAGTCAAAAGAAATGACAGAAAATAGAAAAAAGAAACAAAAGGGAAAAACCTCACCTGGCTTGCCTGGCCCAGGAGAGAAGCCGGCCCAGCTGGCTGGCCAGCCGAGCAGCCTCCCCCTGTCGTCTTCCTCCTCTGCCAGGAGGACAAGGGCGTGTGCCCGACGCACGCACACACACGCGTGCCACCTCCACCCTGCTTGTTTGCCCCCTCGACGGCCTGGACGCCTCTGGCGTCACCACGCACCCCTGGCTCTCCCTCTCTCTCGCTCTCAAGTGTTTCCCCCTTCCCTGGACCTCTCTCTCCCACCCACCGAACGGGTTCGTCGCCGCCGCTCGCCATAGCCATGCCCACCTTGCTCCCCTCGCCTCGCTGCTGTGTCCTAGAGCTCCGCCCCGTCGCCTTCTCCGTCTTCGTCAAGCCAAGCAACCGGGGACACCTCATGGAGCCGTCACCGCCATCTTCTTCACCTCTGGCCACCGGAGATCGCCGTCGCCATTCCGCCCACGTTGGACCTCCCCCGAGCTTGCTGAAGCCTTTGTCGGATCCACTGTGAGCCCCGCCGTCGTTTCCCCCTCTCCATTTTGTCACTCACGCGCCGTAGCTGTGCTAACCACCGGACCCGAGCGGTCGCGCCGCCGTGGATCCTCACCATCGTGGCCAGAGCCACCGTAGCTCGCGCCCGCGCATGCCATCATGCTCAGCAGCCTCCCAGAAGGCCAAGACCACCACTCACAGCTCCTGTTGTGCCCTACAGCCACTTCCCGCTCGGAGCCGTGCTTCGGCCGCCGCTGCGAGCTCCGGCCACCCCGCATCCTTCCATCGCCTCCACTAGATGCGCGCGAGCACCAGCTCCTCGGAGATGGTCTCCGCGGCCCTTTTGGTCATCGGAGGACCAAATCTGAGGCCCTCCGCCGCGTTCTGCTTCGCCGGCGGCTAAACGCCGGCGGGTTGACCTTGTGTGACCCCCAGGTGACTAGTTTTAACCCGTATCGGTCATTGACATGTGGGGCCCGGCCCTGCTAATTTCTAATTTAGGATTAGTTTAACAACTAATTAAACCCTGTTAACTAATTGGGTCACTGACGCGTGGGCCCAACCCCATTAACTAAACCAGTTTAGGTTTAATTTAATTTAGGATGAGCCACAGACACTGATGTGTGGACCCCACATGTCAGGTTTGACCTGGTCAGCCGCCTTTGACTTGCTGACGCAATGCTGCTGTCATGCTGACGCAGTAATCATTTTTTGGATTATTTCTATTTTGGAAATTCCAGAAAATTAGCTAAACTTCAAAAATTCATAGAAATTCAACCGTAGCTCAAATTGAAATAATTTATATATGAAAAATTATCAGAAAAATGCAATCTATCCATTTGTACCATTTTCATGCATGATAAACCAACCTATACGTGCTGTATATATGAAAACACACTTATGTCATTTAAAGCGATTGTAATTAGAGTTGCATTTGAACCTTTGGTTCAAATGGACCTCTTCCAAATAGAATGCTAAATGCATTATCTGAAACAACATCACATCTTCATGCTATGTTCATGCATCATATTGTTGCATATGCTTGTGTATTGATTGCTGACACCGTTCCTTCTCGATATGTCCTGCTCCGGAGACCGATCCAGAGTACCTGTCAGAGGAGTAGTGCCCCCTTGTTGATCTACCAGGCAAGCAAACCCCCTTGTTCATACAATACAATCCTACTCTCTTGCTCCTGCTCTCATTTATTACATTAGGACAACAATGATACAACTGCTACTTTATGCTGCGGTAGTTGAACCCATTCCTCTGCATAACTTGTCTTTGCCATAGTAAATAGTTAAAACCCACTAGCATGTGTAGGAGTTGATTGAGCCATGTTGTGTTCCTACCATGCCATGCCTGCTATTGCTTAGAGTCATGTCAGGTCTGATTCATCGGGAATGAATTGGAGTGTTATGATATGTTCTGGTGCTGAGAGTTAAGCGTGTGAACATGATTTGGTAAAGGTAGCGGTGAGAGGCCATGTAGGAGTACATGGTGGGTTGTCTTATTGGGGCTGTCCTTAAGAACTGAGTTCTGTGTAAGTTGTCCAATGACTAGCTACTACCACACATTGAGCTCCGGGCGCTCCAAGCTCTCTCGACTTATTAACCGCCTTGATCTCTGTCCAGGAGTTGCAAATAGTTTCTGGTGTTCGTAGGTAGTGCTATTTTTCTACCGAGTGGCACCCGGCAGGGTGGACTTGGGATAGACTAGGCACCGTGGCTCGGTGTACCGAGTGGCACCCGGATGGTGGGCTCGGGAACCCTATACACATCGTTTGGGGCCGTGAGCGAAACCCCGGCCGGATATCCTTGCGGATGGAACCCGAATAGGTGATAAACCTGGACTAGAGTCTTGTGTGGTTAGTCAGGTCGTGCCCGACACCCTCGCCAGGCTTCCGCTTGAAGGTTGCCGAGATACATGACGTGTAGACGGTGATAAGTGGTGAGAGCGTGTGTGAAGAAGTACACCCCTGCAGGGTTATCATGATCTATTCGAATAGCCGTGTCCTCGGTTATGGACTTCTTGGATGCTTACGTGGTACATAGACAACTGAAAGTGGATACTCTAAAATGCTCAAGACGAGTGTGAGTGCTATGGATGGCCTTCTCGTAGAGAGACGGGGATGAATCCATAGCAGTGTATTGATGTGGTGTTCAGTGGACTCGTGTGCGCTGCCTCACCTCAAAGAAGTTTCTCGTTGTCGTAGAACAGGATAGCCACTGAGACAAAGCTGGCTTGCTGCAACTAAACCCCACATTGCCTTCTTGATATTAATGCATATATGGTACGATCTGATGTAAGTCTTGCTGAGTACCTTTGTACTCACGTTTGATTTATTTATGTTTTGCAGGTGAGACATCTGTCTCACTAGTAGTACCTCTTGGAATTTGACGAGTATCTTGTTACCTCAGCTACGATCTTGTACCCTTGGGAGGGACTTGTAGATAGTCAGGCTTCTCAGCCTTTTTCTTTTGTAGTTGTCTGTACTCAGACATGTAATGCTTCCGTTGCTTGTATGCTCTGAATGATGGGTCATGAGACCTCTGTTTGTATTTATGCTATGTGGCTCTTCTGGGCCTTTATCTATATGAGTTTGTGTTATGTTGTGATGCCATGTTGTACATCACATACTTGCATGTTATGCGTACGTGTGACGTGTATTGCTATGTGTGGGATCCGACAACCTGGTTGTTTATCCTTGGTAGCCTCTCTTATGGGGAAATGTAGTCTAGTGATTCCACCGAGCCATGGTAGTCTGCTACAGCCCGGTTTACCCGGAGTCCTGCTAGCCCAACACTACTGCTCCGGAACACTTAGACTGGCCGGCATGTGATTCACTTTGTTCCTGTGTCTGTCCCTTCGGGGAAATGTCACGCGGTGACATCCGGAGTCCTGGCTTGCCTGCTACAGCCCGGTTCACTAGATCCTGTTAGCCCAGTGCTACAGCCCGGATTCGCACGCTGCTGACTGACATGCTCGATGTTGATTCATGTATGCCTGTCCCCATAAGTTAGTGCCACTTTGGGTTCACGACTAGTCATGTCGGCCCGGGTTCTCTGTCATATGGATGCTAGCGACACTATCATATACATGAGCCAAAAGGCGCAAATGGTCCGGGCCATGGTAAGGCGACACCCGTGGGAATACCATGCGTGATGCCGCAAAGTGATATGAGGTGTTACATGCTAGATCGGTGTGACTTAGAATCTTGGTCCCGACACTATCGCTATGTCGCGCTACCTACCACTTCTTTATCAAGCCTCCCAAATTTCAATGAAACAGCCTCTAACCTTTTTCACAATCCTAGCAAACTGTTGTTTGGCTATGTTACCGCTTGCTCAGCCCCTCTTATAGCATTGCTAGTTGCAGGTTGTTCCATGTTGGGACATGGATTTCATGGGATCTCTTATTTTAATTAATGCACATATATACTTGGTAAAGGGTGGAAGGCTCGGCCTTTTTCCTGGTGTTTTGTTCCACTCTTGCCACCCTAGTTTCCATCACACCGGTGTTATGTTACTTGATTATGTGTCCCTAACATGGTGAGGGTTTATGGGCCCCTCTTGACAGTTCGCTTTGAATAAAACTCTTCCAGCAAGGCCCAACATTTGTTTTAACATTTGCCATAATAATATTGAACTAAATAATTAATTGGCATAGGGCGTCATGAACCCGAGGATTTTTTTCTACATACAGGGGGCCAATGCCGATGGTGTTGGTCCCAAACTAGAGCATTGTGCGGGACCGCCCCTAGGCAACTTGGGGTATTTACATCCTGTATGCTTTGCTTATCTGGTCGTGGCCTGAGATGAGATACGCGCAGCTACTATCGGGGTGTCGGCACGCCGGGAGGTCTTGCTGGATTAGTTTTACCATTGTCGAAATGTCTTGTGCACCGGGATTCCGAGTCGGATCGAAGGGTCCCATGATGGAGGATTGTCTCCGCAGATCATGAGCTTGTCATGGGCTAAGTTGGGACACCCTGCAGGGTTTAAACTTTCGAGAGTCGTTCCCGCGGTTATGTGGCAGATGGAAATTTGTTAATATCCGGTTGTAGTGAACTTTAAGTAAACTCAACTAAAATACACCAACCGAGTGCGTAACCGTGACTGTCTCTTTTCGGGAAAGTTCGAGAGGAGAACACGGTGGGGTTATGTTTGAACATAAGTAGTTCAGGATCACTTCTTGATCATTACTAGTTTGCAACCGTTCACATAGTTTCTGATCTTACTCTTATACTCGTATGTTAGCCACCATACAATGCTTAGTCGCTTGCTGCAACCTCCCCACTTATCATTTCCTACCCATTAAGCTTTGCTAGTCTTGATACCCATGGTAATGGGATTGTTGAGTCCTCGTGGCTCACAGATTACTACAATAACAGTTGCAGGTATAGGTAACGCGATGATCATGACGTGAGAGCGATGTTTACTTGTTTTGGAGTTATTCTTCTTCTTCGTCGATCTTCGGATAGGTTACTGGTCGGCAACCTGGGCTAACAGGGTGGATGTCGTTTGAGTTTTTGTTTGTGTTTCATCCGCAGTCAGATGTTGTTCTCATGTATGATGTTTGATGTATTCATGTGGCATTGTATGCCTTTGTATGTATCCCCAATTATTATGTAATGGTACAATGTAATGATATCCACCTTGCAAAAGCATGTCAATATGTGGTTCTATCCTTGGCGGGACCTTCGAGGTCCTTTAGGATAGAGTCGCATATTGGGCGTGACATCGTCATTCTTATTGCATTACTTTATTTCTCCATGAACTTAATACACTAGATGCATGCTGGATAGCGGTCGATGTGTGGAGTAATAGTAGTAGATGCAGGCAGGAGTCCGTCTACTAATGTTGGACGTGATGCCTATATAATGATCATTGCTTAGATATTGTCATGATTATTTGAAGTTCTATCGATTGCCCACTAGTGAAACCTACGGCCCCCGGGTCTCTTCCTTAATATATTAGCCTTTGCAATCTATTTTCCTTTGCTTTTATCTTTAGATCTATTAAACCCAAAAATACAGAAATACCTTGCTGCAATTTATTTTATCGGAGATCTATTTACCCCGTCTATCATATTTTTATCACGTCTGTTTACCAATTTGTGGCGTTGTTATCCGAAATGGATTGACAACCCCTTTATGACGTCGGGTTGCAAGTATTTGTTATTTGTGTGCAGGTGTTGTCTACGTATTGTTGCTTGGTTCTCCTACTGGTCTGATAACCTTGGTCCCATCACTGAGGGAAATACCTACCATCGCTGTGCTGCATCATCCCTTCCTCTTTGGGGAAATACCGACGTATTCTAGCAGGCATCACTCTCCTCCTCCTCTTCTTCCTGGCCCCCCTCTTGTTTGGAAGTGGAGTGAGTGTCCCCGGACTTGGTGTCCGGAGAGACTCATGGGCGGAGGCCCTCCCGAGCCCCCCTCGTGGGGTTCTTCTTTTTCTCCTTCTTCTCCGGCGTCGTGTAAGGCGCCAGCGTCACCATCTCTCTTGCCTGGGCAGACATGGGGTCTTCGGGCAGTGGGGTCGGGTTGCCCATCTTCATAGCGGGGTCGCGTCACCATCTCCCTTGCCTGGATGGGACTCTACTTGGCGTGGAAGGCAAGCTAGGCAATACGGATATGGATATCTCCTCCTTTGTAACCGACCTTGTGTAACCCTAACCCTCTCCGGTGTCTATATAAACCGAAGGGTTTTAGTCCGTAGGGCAACAACCATAACATACAATCATACCATAGGGTAGCTTCTAGGGTTTAGCCTCTCTGATCTCGTGGTAGATCTACTCTTGTACTACCCATATCATCAATATCAATCAAGCAGGACGTAGGGTTTTACCTCCATCAAGAGGGCCCGAACATGGGTAAAACATCGTGTCCCCGACCTCCTGTTACCATCCGGCCTAGACGCATAGTTCGGGACCCCCTACCCGAGATCCGCCGGTTTTGACTCTGACATTGGTGCTTTCATTGAGAGTTCGCTGTGCCGTCGCCACCAGGAAGGATGTCTCATCCCGTCTTTAAAGACGGCACTATTGCTAAGGGAGCTTTGGCTATCGTCCAAACTCTCCGGCTAGGTGGTTTTGTTATGACCGCCTGTTCGGCCACTGCGCCGACGATGACTTCTCGGGTCATCGAAAGCAATCTTCACGTCAACTCGGAACTCACCGAGCAGTTAGATCCAATAGATCTCTATTCCCTGAACGAGCTCTTGGATCGCATCGCCGCCCTGGGAGTCGCTACAGACTACGATCAGATTGGGCCTAAACCCGATCTGAGAGAGATCAACTCTCCCTAGGTCACCCATCACGTTGCAGTGGTGGAGGAACAATGCGGCAACCCTTCATCTATCTTAAGGACTAGCTATGTCCGGATTCCCGATCCCTCCAAGCCGGATACCCGTGGAGGGGAGGACGTCACTCAAGGCCTGAACCTAGAATCAGGCAGCGGCTAGATTTATCGGGAAACATCCAAGAATCCAAACTTCCGAGTTCGGAAACTCCTTGGCCCCTGAGTCTCAGATTGGGTGAGGATTTGGATTCAATTCCACCCACCCACCCAAACATACGCGATCTATCCTAAATTAGGCAAGATCCCGAAGAAACAGTACTCCATTACTGGGCCAGATTCCTCCTGGTCATGAACAGGATAAAGGACTGCCGTGAGGAAGACGCAATTTCATTCTTCTGCAATAATTGCACGGACAAGGGAATCATCAATTCCATAAGTCGTCGCAAAATTCCACGGTTTGCCGACTTGGTATCCATAGTACGAAAGTACTGTGCGATGGAAAGCGCCTGGAAAACCGAAATAAAATTTTGGAATAATCTGGCCCTGAATACAAACCCAGTCCGAAATAAAAGGGTGCATTATCACAATACACCTAGGTTAACTACCAAAAAGCAAAATCCCTCTATGGGGCAAGGAACCATACTGGAGGGATGGCTCGACGGACCCTGCAAAATTCATAGTACAGTAGATGCAATACCAACGCACAGCCTTAGAGCATGTTGGATACTCCGGCAGGTGGCCAAAAGTGGTGAGGATCTACTCCTCCCAAAGACCACAGAGCACCATCCCGTGGACAGCAATACAGTGTTAACGGTCTTTGAGACCTTCACGTCAAATAATAGACGCAAGCGAACACTCCGCAGCATGGCCGAAATCTGCCACATAGCAGAAATAAATCCTTAGAGTGACACGGCTATTACCTTCAATGCCAGTGACGAACCTAAATTCCGAACAGCCCGAGCACCAGCCGCACTGGTCCTCAGTCCAATCGTGGACGGCTTTCGACACACCAAGGTACTCATGGACGGCGGCAGCGGATTAAACCTCATCTATGAGGAAACTCTTCAAAAGATGGAAATAGACTGGTGCCGCATTGAGCAAAGTAGCACAACCTTTAGAGGAATCATCCCCAGTCGGGAAGCACGCTATGCTGGAAAAATCAAACTAGACGTGGTATTCGGCACGCCGGATAATTACAGGTCTGAAGAAATCACATTCCAAGTGGCCCCGTTCAGCAGCGGATACCACGCTCCATTAGGGAGGGAGGCGTTTACAATCTTCCAAGCCATACCCCATTACGGGTACATGACGCTCAAAATGCTCGGGCCCAACGGAATCATCACTCTTGCTAGCTATCCGGACATAGCACTCCGCGCCGAAAATAAGACAGTTGCACTGGCCCTTGAGGCACTATCCGAAGCCTTAGCGGCCGAGGAACTAACTGCGTTGCGCTCCACGGTGAACAGGGACGACGTGATACTCGATAAAAGATCCAAGTCCACCTCCTTTAAACCGGCGGACGAAATAATCAAATTCAAAGTCCATCCAACGGACCCTACAAAAATAGCTTCCATCGGGGCACAATTAAACCCTGATGTCGACGTCGCACTACGAGAGTTCCTACGCGAGAACTGGGACATTTTTGTCTGGCACCCTTCAGACATGCCAGGAATCCCATGCAGGCTGACTGAGCACAGCCTAAATATCCTAAAAGGATTCAAGCCAGTCAAGCAGGCTCTTCGATGTTTCTCCGAACCTAAGAGACAAGCCATGGGAGAGGAACTAGCCACGCTATTGGAGGCCAGATTCATCAGAGACATAAAACATCCGGACTGGCTAACAAACCTAGTGATGGTACAAAAGAAGGACAAATCCTGGTGCTTGTGTGTCGATTTTAAGGACCTTAACAAGGCCTGCCCAAAGGATCCCTTCCCCCTCCCCCGCATTGATCAAATCATCGATGCTACCGCAGGACACGATTCATTGTGTTTCCCCGACGCATACTCAGGCTACCATAAAATTAAAATGGAAGAGCCAGACCAAGCCACAACGGCATTCATCACACCATACGGCCCATTTCGCTTCAACACAATGCCCTTCTGGCTCAAAAACGCCGGCGCAACATATTAGCGCATGATTCAGACATGTCTGGCAAACCAGATCGGCAAAATAGTGGAGGCATACGTAGATGACGTGGTCGTTAAAACCAAGCATGTCGAAACTCTAGTAGACGACTTGAGGCTCACATTCGACAACCTCCGAACATATGACATCAAGCTCAATCCGGAAAAATGCGTTTTCGGCATACCAGCCGGAAAGCTCCTGGGATTCATTGTCTCCAGTAGAGGTATTGAAGCTAATCTGGCCAAAATCCGAGCGTTGTCATAGTTGGCTACCCCAACAGACCTCAAACAAATACAAAAATTGACTGGATGCGTGGCGGCTCTAAGCCGCTTTATCTCCCGCCTGGGCGAAAAGGCATTACCCCTTTATCGCCTCCTTCGGTGCACCAAACACTTTGAGTGGACAGATGCTGCCACGGCCGGACTCAACGAAATCAAAGCCATATTGGCAGCAAACCCAGTCGTGGCCGCGCCAAACATTGGTGAACCAATGCTATTATACATTGCGGCAACTCATCAAGTCGTAAGCGCAGTGCTCATCGTCGAGCGGGAAGTGGACGGACACAAATTCCCCCTTCAAAATCTGGTTTACTATGTGTCCACTACCCTTACTCCATGCAAATCACGGTACCCGCATTATCAGAAGATAGCGTAC
Source organism: Triticum aestivum (assembly GCF_018294505.1). Taxonomy (NCBI): domain Eukaryota; kingdom Viridiplantae; phylum Streptophyta; class Magnoliopsida; order Poales; family Poaceae; genus Triticum; species Triticum aestivum. The sequence goes on along the minus strand of NC_057809.1, from coordinate 593,321,405 downwards.
GCGGAATTTATGGCATCCCGGAAGCTGCGACACTACTTTCAAGAGTGTTCGGTAATGGTAGCCTCGGAAGTACCACTTAACGATATTATAAACAACCGCGATGCGACAGGCCGGATTGCCAAATGGGCCATTGAGCTCCTCCCGTTCGACATAACTTACAAGCCACGGCGAGCTATTAAGTCGCAAGTTTTGGCTGACTTCGTTGCTAAATGGACGGAAGTTGAACTCCCTAAAGAGTACGACACATATTCAAACTGGATCATGCACTTCGACGACTCCAAAATGTTGGCTGGTCTGGGGGCTGGCGTCGTTTTGACGTCCCCAACAGGAGACACCGTTCAATACGTACTCCAACAACGCAGCCGAATATGAGGCCCTTCTACATGGTCTCCGAATGGCAGTATCCATGGGCATTCAACGCCTAGAGGTGCGCGGGGATTCGAACCTCGCGATATCCCAAATAAATGGAGACTTTGATGCTTAGGATCCGAAAATGGCAGCTTATCGCAATGCCATCCTAAAAATGCCAGCTCGGTTCGACGGGCTCGAATTTCAGCATGTGGCTCGGGAAAACAATCAGGCGGCGGATATCCTCGCCCGCATCAGTGCAAAACGCGACGCGGTCCCTCCCAACATATTTCTGGAAAGGCTTTTGAAGCCATCCGTAGCATGGGAAGGGGACACCGGTAACAACAGTCCGGACCCGGCCAAAATACCTGATACCGAACTCTCTAACACAATCGGAGGCTCCGCCACCGAAATAACACAATCAACCCATGAAATAATGGCCATTATTGCCCCGAGGACAGAACCATTCCTGGCCTACCTAACTAGACAGGAACTTCCGGAGGACCAAAATGAGGCACGCTGCATAGTGCGGCGATCCAAGGCCTACAGGGTCCATGAGGGAGAATTGTACAAAAAAAGCGCTACCGGAGTCCTTCAAAGGTGCATCTCCGAAGAGGAAGGGCGGAACCTTTTGGCAGAAATTCACGCCGGACTCGGCGGTTACCACGCCGCCCAGGCTCTTGTAAGCAAGGCCTTCCGTACAGGATTCTATTGGCAAACGGCCCGAGCAGATGCACATGACTTGGTCCAACATTGCGTCGGGTGCCAGCTCTTTGCAAATCAAAGCCACATGCCACCCACCGCCCTCCAAAAAATCCCCTTTACATGGCCCTTCGCGGTCTGGGGGCTTGACATGGTTGGACCCCTTAAAGGGGGAACCCACAAGAAAAAATACTTATTGGTCATGGCGGATAAATTCACCAAATGGATAGAGGCTAAACCGGTTAAAATAGTCGAATCCGGACCAGTGATAGATTTCATATCCGGGGTCGTACACCGTTACAGCGGCCCCCACAGCATCATCACTGATAACAGCACGAACTTCACGGCCGACGAGGTCAAACTCTGGTGCAGCAAAATGGGCATCAAGCTCGATTATGCTTCAGTCTATCACCCACAAACCAATGGTCAAGTCGAACGAGCAAATGGTCTTATAATGAGCGGCATTAAACCCAGATTAGTGCGCTCCTTAACGGAGTCTGACATGCACTGGGTAGAGGAGCTCGACTCCGTACTCTGGGGCTGCGGACCACGCCGAATCGTAGTACCGGATACACACTGTTTTTTATGGTGTACGGCGCAGAGGCAGTCTTGCCCTGTGACATAATTCATGACTCACCTCGAGTGCGCATGTACGAAGAAAGAGAAGCCGAGCTCGATCGGCAGGACAGTCTGGACACCTTGGAGGAAGAGCGCGACGTAGCCAAAGCCCGTTCCGCATTTTACCAGCAACAGGCATGCAGATACCAAAGCAGAGAAGTACGGGCCAAAACTTATAACATTGGCAAACTAGTTCTACGGCTGCCGGATAAGAAAAAGAACAAGCTCGAGCCCAAATGGGAAGGTCCCTTCATTATCGACCAAGTTCTGACTGGTGGAGCGTACCGACTGCGGGATGCATCGACTAGTCGACTTGAGCCGAACCCATGGAACGCAGCCAGGCTCCGAAGATTCTATGCCTAGCACCGGACCTTATGTTAGTCCCCTCCCTTTGTCCATTTTCTGCATATGCATCATCTGTCTTGTTTCCCTTTCTTTCTTTTATTTCTCTAGGCCTTCAAGGGTCACCTTGTGCCTCACTCATACATTACAGATGCGCAAGCCGCACTCTTCATACCTGGGGGCTTCTTTCACAGAAGCTTAAATTATTTACCTGGGCCTCACGCCCAACACATGTGTTATACTTCCGCATGTACCTTTTTCACCATTATATGCATCGATATGACTTAAGTTTTGGCCAAGCTGGGTTGCCTGGCTCTTGTATTTATGCCCTACGTTCCCATTAATTCGGCTAGGGCACAAGGGGAGCACCTCTGCGATTGTTACCACCGGGTCAGTCGGACGTGTAACTCAGACTGGGTGAAGCCGAAAGCTAGCGTTCTTAAGGGAATATTCGGTTGGTGAACAAAAGATGACTTTTATTTATTATCCATATCTGCCCCCAGATGCTTTTTCTGTGCTTCTTGTCGCAGTCCGGACATGCACTTTAGGCATGCTTACTCAGGGAAATGAACCCTTAACGGAACTATTCTCCCTGGAAGATGTTTCTTACTACCCATGTAATATAACATAACTAGTTGGGCACTTGTCTGATAAAGCACTAATGACCCCTACGCCTGGTCTCCACGCATGCCCCAGTTCTTACATAACCGGGAGGGTATTCGGATACACTCCGGACTTTCGGGTCCCGAGGTTGAAGCGAATAGGTCCGCCACGACAAACGATCTACAATCCGGCTAGAAGGAATTATACATGTCACTTTAAAATTACATAGTCAATTTGACTAGTTGAACTCCTCTTCAATACCATCCAATAGGCTGTCTTGTCTATAGTCCTGTTGGGAATACTTTGCGGCCAATTCTACTTGGCCGTACACTAAGCTCACAAGGATCTCCTTCCCATCGGGCCCCACGGGTCCGACTTCGGCCATGTGGTTCGGGTCAGCCTTCATGTACCGTGTCTTCACCATTGCCCAGGCTTCCCTGGCGCCCTTACGGCAGGCCGATCTCTTCCATAATCGGAAGCACCGCCGCGCTCCCTTTAGCTTTTCTGCAAGCTCTCCAAGACCTTCGGGTATGGAGACGAATGGCCACAAGGCCTGGGCGACGACTTGCATCACCTGCCGAACTCGTTCGTGCAGCTGTGAGAGCTTGGGAAGAAGTTCACCCGTTGAACCGGGCATTTCCTCGGCAGGACGACCTGTTAGCATAGCTGCAGACATAACTCTGTCAGCCAGCTTCCTCGCCGAATTCTTTTTCAAAGTTCGTTCAAGCACTTACCGTGTCGAAGCCGCCGGTTTTCCTTAACAGAGTCCGACAGTTGGGCACGAACATCTTGTAGTTCGACGCCCAGCTTGGTGTTGGCATCTTGGAGATCATTTTTCTCCTGCCTCACCCTCGTAAGCACATTCTCACCGGCCTTCAGCTGGCATTAGAGCTGTTGCTTATCCGGATTTACTCCAGTATCATCTGTAATTTTATCGTCAAATCTGCATACACGCCGCATTCTATATGATACTTCCCATTTGAAGGATATGTTACTAGAGGGGGTCTCTTTGGGCTCCCCTGCTGCGGCCAGTGCGGCCTGAAATTGGGCTTTGCACTCTTCCAGCTCCTGGGACAGTTGAGTATTCTTTTCGGTAAGAACCTGCATAACAAATGATCCCTAAATCAGTTATCCTAACTGTTTCAAGTCTCAGGGGCTACTGATATATATAATCACCAAATTTTCTCACTCGTATGTCTTTTACATACTACTCCGTGGCTCTGGCTAGACCATTCTGAGCGGCACGGAGGTGCGCGTCTCCCGAGTTGAAGGCATGCAATGCCTCTTGGGAGAAACAAGCGTCACGAAGAACAGTCCGGCGACGCCTGTGGTTCATGGCACTTTCCACCTCGGAGTGGGTGGCGGACAGTTTATCCGCATCCTCTGTCAGAGGAGTACCCGGCGCACGCCTCGTATTCGTTCCCGCCTCCGAATCCGGCCTTGGTGCCTGGCTTGTGGAGGCGCGATTGGTAACCTCTCCGGGTATAGTCCGGCGAGCGCTCTTTTTCCTGAAAAGAAGGCATGTGCGTTAATATGCCTCTGAGAATAATGTCTTGCAATAAAGACGACGCGTCGTACCGCTGCGCCGGTGTCTCAATCCGGGCTGCGGGTCTTTTCAGCCTGCCTGGCCTCGCGGCCCCTTGTTGGCCAGTCGCCGCAGGCTCGGCCTTTTGCCTCAAGGACCTCCCCTGCAAAACATGGCTATTATACGGCGATAAAAAACACGCAAGGACGAATCCCTTTTTGAAGTGCTGGGACTTCGGTCTCAGTCACCTGTGAGGCTGGAACTAGCCCTGGGTAATCGTCCGTAATGGCCACCAAAGCATTATCATTGCTCGATTGGTAAAACACCCCATCGATCAGCTCCACGGATATGTCCGGATCCTCTTGGGAGGCCGGGTGAAGGGATCATCCAGGGTCCTCGGGTTGTGGAGGGGGGTTGTTTATCTCCCTTACAGCCTGACGCAGTTCCTGCATGGAAATCGCTAGACTGAGTACTTGATTGCGGAAATATGAAACGGATGGGCAAGAAAAAGTCTCCGCTTACCTAGCTCGGAGGATTGTACATAGAAAATCCTTCCCGCGGGTTGACACGAAGGAATTCCTCCTCTTCTCCCTTGTACAAAGTGGATAAGATCTTTATTAGATCAGCAACCGATCTCGGCCCTTTACGGCCGTGGCGGGTGGCGTCATCCTCCCCATTGAAATCCCACATGGGGTAGCCTCTATACTGAAGCGGCTGCACCCCCCGCATGATGCATATGGCCATGACCTCGATCATGGTCAATCCGTATCGAGCTAAAAAACTTATCCGGCTCATCAGGTAAAGAATGTCCCTGTCATCTTCCTCCAGGGAGCTCCATGGACGCCAGCTCCGGCGCTTCTTCAAAGGGGCGTTGTCGAACTCAGGAAGGCCGATCCGAATAGGATCTGGGAGGGGAACGTCTTCTATATAAAACCATTCTGAAGGCAAGTCTTCGGACATCTTCTTTGGGGTCCCGGACAGGTATCCGGTCCCGGCAATGCACCACACTTTGGCTCCGCCCACTTGATATATTGACCCCTTCTGAGAACGGGGCACAAGGCAGAACAGGTTCTTCCACAGAGCGAAATGAGCCTCACAGCCCAAAAACAACTCGCAAAGGGCTACGAATCCCGCGATATGCATCATGGAGGCAGGTGTAAGGTTGTGCAACTGGTGGCCGTAGAACTCCAGGAGCCCCCGGAGAAACGAATGAATTGGGAATCTGAGCCCTCTTACCAAATAAGGGACAAGGCATACCGCTCTCCCTTGGAGGGATTGGGAAGGCTCTCCGCTTGCTCTCCGCCACTATAGGTGGCAAGCCCGGCTCGAACCGGGACCAAGTACACTGGGGGAAGAAATCCCTTGGTCTGAAGCATCACTAATTTGCTGTGCAGCATGGAACATCTCTCCCAATCTCCAGGCTTGGAGGTAGGGGAGCGAGAGGAGGAGCTACGTCGACCGGCCATGATGGAATGGATCTCTGTCGGGTGCGCTCTGATGAATGCTCGCCAAGGAAGGATGGTGTGATTTGGATCTGAATCCTCGTCTTTTTAATAGGCGTCTCATCTACACAGCTAGGGGGGTAAATATGAAAACACCCGGACTCTTCACATTCGCTCGACATGTGGAAAGTGGCCAATATTGGGCGTGGAAGCCAAGGAGTGCAACATTCACAAGAAACCATACACTATTTCGACAGGTACACAGAATTTGGAGAGGAACCCGCCTTGCAATGTCGAAGACAATACTGCGCGCCGGACTCATCGTCATTGAAGCCTGGTTCAGGGGCTACTGAGGGAGTCCTGGATTAGGGGGTCTCCGGATAGCCGGCCTATCTCCATTGGCTGGACTGTTAGACTATGAAGATACAAGATTGAAGACTTCGTCTCGTGTCCGGATGGGACTCTACTTGGCGTGGAAGGCAAGCTAGGCAATACGGATATGGATATCTCCTCCTTTGTAACCGACCTTGTGTAACCCTAACCCTCTCCGGTGTCTATATAAAGCGAAGGGTTTTAGTCCGTAGGGCAAAAACCATAACATACAATCATACCATAGGGTAGCTTCTAGGGTTTAGCCTCTCTGATCTCGTGGTAGATCTACTCTTGTACTACCCATATCATCAATATCAATCAAGCAGGACGTAGGGTTTTACCTCCATCAAGAGGGCCCAAACCTGGGTAAAACATCGTGTCCCCTGCCTCCTGTTACCATCCGGCCTAGACGCACAGTTCAGGACCCCCTACCCAAGATCCACCGGTTTTGACACCGACAGTGTACATCATGGATATTGGAGACATGATGATCTTCGTGCTCCACCATGGACATGCAGGGAATTTTCTCTTCCTTAGTTTCATTGCTGCTAAACCAGATGACCAATTTGATGGATAGGTTGTGCCCTGATGGGATGCACAACCTCACATGTCATCAAAGTGAGGTGAATGTCATGGGCCTCTCGAGCCAAGCATGAGTGGGTGAGGAGGGTGGAAGGGGGTGTTTGGAAAGTTGTCTTTGTTTGCGTACGGTCGAGCCATTGTGTTTCATGCCCTTGTGATGTACATCACTTTTATCCGGGTCCTTGCTTCCCAAATTTTTAGCGGCACGGATCACATTAGTTGACCCCGATCCTCCCTTTCTTGCTTGCACAGGGCAGCAGCGGCATGCTACCCCTTAAGCACTGCATTGGTTTTCCCTTGAAGAGGAAAGGGTGATGTAGCAAAGTAGCATAAGTATTTCCCTCAGTTTTTGAGAACCAAGGTATCAATCCAGTAGGAGGCCACACGCATGCCCCTCGTACCTACACAAACAAACAAGAACCTCGCAACCAACGCGATAAAGGGGTTGTCAATCCCTTCACGGTCACTTACGAGAGTGAGATCTGATAGAGATGATAAGATAACATTTTTGGTATTTTTATGATAAAGAGTAAAATTAAAGATTGCGAAATAAAAGGTAATAGAAATAGCTTGTTGATGGAAGATTAATATAATGGAGAATAGACCCGGGGGCCATAGGTTTCACTAGTGGCTTCTCTCAAGATAGCATAAGTATTATGGTGGGTGAACGAATTACTGTCGAGCAATTGATAGAAAAGCGAATAATTATGAGAATATCTGGGCATGATCATGTATATAGGCATCATGTCCGTGACAAGTAGACTGACTCCTGCATGCATCTACTACTATTACTCCACACATCGACTGCTATCCAGCATGCATCTATAGTATTAAGTTCATAAGAACAGAGTAACGCATTAGGTAAGATGACATGATGTAGAGGGATAAACTCAAGCAATATGATATAAATCCCATCTTTTTATCCTTGATGGAAACAATACAATACGTGTCATTCCCCTTTCTGTCACTGGGATGGAGCACCGCAAGATTAAACCCAAAGCTAAGCACTTCTCCCATTGCAAGAAAGATCAATCTTGTAGTTTCATGGAATTGTCACGGTAGATGTCCTAGTGAAAGGACTTAGTCGTGGAGCCATCACAACTAGGAAGCTTAAAGGGGTTAATTGCGACAAAGTACACGAGAGGTTTATACTGGTTCGGGCCCTGGCGGTGAAGGTAAATCCTAGTCCAGTTGTTGTGGTATTGCTAGATTTCGATGACCAAGGAGCGGAATACGCTAGCTTGGCTCTCGATCTATCGTTTCTTTCCCTAGCCACCGTCGGGTCGTCCCGTTATATACACGGGTTGACGCCTGGCGGCCTACAGAGTCCCGTCCGGCTCATATAACGTGTCCGGCTCGGTGACTTCTTTTACATGCGTTACTTTACAAGTCTTAGTGATACATGGCGGTTTACAATTATGGGCTTTAATCTGCCTCTGGGCTTGAGCGCGCTACAAATCTTATAATGAATCGTCGCCTTGTATACTCGTCGGGATTCTTTGAGTAACCCGCCATTAAGGTTGACCCGGCCCCTCCTGAGCGGGTCATACCTGGTAGTCATATCCACAACATCAGGCCCCGGGTTGATTTGAACTTTGTTCTTGTCAATCTCTAACACTTAGACGAAATTCATATTCCGCCTTTTGTAAAAGCTCTGTAACCCGCCATGATGTCATCTTCAGAAAATTTGGAAATCTACCTTGATGTCATCTTTAACGGATCCTTATCTTTAAATGCTTTTCGAGAATCGAGGCATCCATTTAGCTGGATAATCATCATTTTGGTCTCCCTTGATTTTCGCACCTATCCGTTCACCTATTTCCTTATAAATAGGCATGATTGGTCCTTCTTCTTTCTTCTTCTTCCTTATCTCGCCACCTCTCTACCTCTCGAGCTCCACCGCCGCCGCAACACTCACCGTCGTCCTCAACGTTGGCCACTGCATCACCCTGAGCTCATCCAGAAAAAATGGCGGTGATCCCCCGCAGTAGCTCTTCATCTGTAAGCTCTTGCTTTTTCACCCCTTAGATTTGCATTAGGGTTCGTGAGTTTTCTTTCTTGTGTTCTTCACTGTTCGTCGTAGATTCCTTGCAACTTCTCCACCGCACCCTCTTTTGATCTAAGAGAAGTGTAGAACCGATGCAGCTGTTGTTTTACATCCATTTTAGATGCTAGCAGATCCCTTTCTCTTGTACAAATGCCTCTTGACGAACTCCTCTGTGCTGGTTTTTTAGGTCTAAATTTATTTTTCTTTTCTGAACCATCTTGATCCAGAATAATAACAATATCTTGTGAAACTTGTTTGTCTCAACACTTAGCCAATTCTATTTCTGGCAACCTTCGAATATCTTTAGTCATGGTGGCTTATTACGCCGGCTCACTTTTCCTTTATATGTCACTAGCCCTTACTTAAGCCACCATTACTCATATGTACTATCACCATTTAACTTGTAATTCCACCAATAATTTGAACCGGCATATTACTTTCTTTTCAGTTTGCCCTTTTTTCATCATGCCGTCAAAAGCGCCAACGGTCTACAACTGGGTTCCTTCCACAGTCACTGAGGACACCTTGAAATATTTTGTCACGGTCGGATATTTGTCGGCGAAGACAATTATGTCCTATCGTGCTCCTGATCCGGCCGTAGAATAGTCTCAACCCAAAGACGGTGAAGTTATATATCATTTTTACTGACCACATGAATCGGGGTTTTTCACCACCCGTCTCAAAGTTCTTCAAAGACGTTCTGCATTTTTTCAACCTTCACCCACAAGATCTTGGACCCAACTCCATATCCAATATCTGCAATTTTCAAGTTCTCTGTGAGGTATATCTTCAAGAAGAACCGACTGTGGAGCTCTTCAGAGAGTACTTTTATTTGAACTGCCAGAATGAGTGCACCAACGGCCCTAGCTTGGAACTTGGGAGAATCTCGATTCAGCGCCGACAGGGTGCTGTCTTTCCTTTAGTAGTCTTACCAAGCCATCCCAAAGATTGGAACCAAACTTGGTTCTAAGTTTGTGCTCCCTGACAAGCTTACTACTGCTGAACGCAAGAAGCTTATCCCATCTATCAAAAGGATTCAAGCATTATTGGGAAATGGCTTAACTGGAGTTGACCTGATCTGTTGCTGGATCGCATGGCGGGTCATCCCTCTAAGCCGCCAATCCAAGTTGATGTATAAATATGGCGGAGACCCAAATGATTCTCTGCGTCATAGCTCTGTACAACTAACTGAAGAGGACATTATTGCAATATCAACCATCCTCGTGAATGGCAAATACGAGGAATGTAGTAAGGTTGGATTAAACCCCTTCTGCAAACTTAACCCGGCACCAGAGGTGAACCCCCTTGACCTCCTTGTTTGTTTTCCTCAGTAGTTAAATACTTGCATGGCTTTTTAACCTACTATTTGCTTACAGGCCAAATTTGATTTCTGGAAGGCCAAATATGATCATGAAGCTGCCAAGAAGGCTAGAGCCGCTGCCATAGCCGCCAGGGAACGACCCGGAAGCCCACGAAGAAGAACACTGCAACTGACATGTTCCAACTGGATGATGTTTCTGAGTCGGAGGTAGCCCTTGACTCCCTTGGCCAGTTTTTTAACAACCTTATTGACACTGACTATTGCCAGGACGACACGGGGGCCAGCCCGGCCGTAGAAGAAGAGGTAACTATTTCCTCCGACTTAGCCCCTTTTGCCAAGACAGAAACTTCGACTGGTAACCTGGAAAGTAAGGTTTTCGCACCCTTTGGCTTAATTGGACCCTCATTTTCTTTTGAAAAAGCAGCAACATGAGAGCCGCCGTCAGGCCTGGACTAATGACGACAATGAACCGCCCTCCGAATTACAAAAAACTCCTCAAAAACGCCAGAATGAGGTTTCTTTCACCTTTGTCTTTTGCTTTTATCAATGAATCTATTTCCTTACTCTCTTAACTTTATTTTACCTTTGCAGGAGGTTTCTCGCTCTTCTGGCGACTCGTCACAAACTTAATTTCCGGCTTTCAAGACTGCCCCTGGGTAAGGAAAATGATCCTTCTTCTGCATATTTAAAACTGCATCATTATACTAATTGTCTCATAAAATCTTTCTTAGCGGTCAAGCAAAGTCCAAGAAGCCAAGGTGACTAAACCGGCAGAAGACCCGAAAGATCCTACACCTGAACCGACAAACCAACTCCTCCTGATCAATCTGAAGTGCCAGAAGATCCGGCTGCCCATGTTCAATCGGACCCTCCTGAGCCGTCAGCTGATGAGACCATTCTTAATCCATCTACCACTGAGCCATCTAGCTTAGCTAACCCGCCGACGACTTCTGACAATGATGTCTTAATTACTGGTAGTCGATTTGTTGAGTTGGGCAACCCAACTATACTGGCCCAGCACTCTGCTAAGCAAGAGGCTTTAGAGAGGCAGAAGGTGCGGTTTTATGTCTCTCATTACGCTCACCTGAACGTTAGTGACGTGCTGTCTGGCTACCTCAATCATGTGCATTCCAGCCGTGACTCGGAAATTGAGATGGTCAAACAACTACAGCTGAAATATGAGGTACGTCCGTCGGCTTTCACCATTTTATATATGCTCCGCCAGCCCCCAGGTCTCCGGATTATGTTGAACCTGAATGATCTATAGACTTGTGATATAGGTTGATGCTCTGTCTTAGATTTTCCTTAAGTCCAGCCTAAATTTCACTTGTAGTCCCCAAGGGCCGGCTCAATTTATCACAAATGAGCCGGTATTTAACTTCATAATTGTCTTGAATCAGTCGAAACAAATAGTGTGATCCGGCTCAACATGAAAACACTTTCTTAATATCATGCATTAGCCCCCAAGTGCCAAGCGTTGTTACTTGTAAAACACTTGGGACTTTAATCATAGAAGAGCCATTTCACATTTTAAAAAATTGCTTTGGCAGACATTAGCCCCAAGTGCCGAGTGGTGTTGCGTTGCAAAGTACTTGGGACTTTAATCATGATAACCTTTATTGAAATACATTTTAACACACCTGTGCATGTTTGCAGACCGCCTTGACTGAATTGGGTCTCAATTTACTGATGCAAAGACCCGGCTGGCGGATCATGAGGCGGAGATAAATAATGCTGACTCCAAACTCCAGTTGAGCCTTTCTGAAGCTGAAAAACTGAAGACCAGTTTTGATGCGGAGAAGAAATCTTGGGCCGACGAGAAAACCTTGCTAACACAGCACGCTGAGACAGCGGAGGCGGCTCTCAAGGAGGTTACCACGGAGCTCATTGGCTTAAAAAATTGTTTGTCCCAGATGGTCTCCGTAATCTTTGGTGAGTTATTTGCCTTTAGTTACTTACACTCTATTTTTGCCAGAAGTATAAGCCGCCTTCTTAACCTATTAAAACACCCGCATGTCCCTGGAGCAACAATCTAAGCCAAAACAGTTTAATAAAACTCAAGGTGGTTTACACCTTGGTGGAGCAGCTGTACACTAGAGCTCAACGGGCGCTTGCCATTATATCCACAGCCATCCAAGGACCAAACCTCTTAAGTGACGTCTTGAAGAAATTTTCAATCTTACCCGCCAAATTCGAAGAGGTCAGGCGGTCTTGCGCAAGAGCCGGAGCCCTAACCGCACCGAGCCGTTCCAAATCCTGGGTGCCGAAACTTGACCCGGCGGATGTAGCCAAGGGGTATCCCCCTTTGAAAGAAGATGGGACTTTGTTTGATCAAGATGATTTCATTGCTTGTGTGAGGGAAGTTCGCCCTCATGCTACCATCCTTGGCGAGGAAACCAACGTTGATAAATGTCAGCCGGGTTTTGATGTTGAAAATAAGAAGATGGCGACTCCCTCTTATAAAGTGATAGATATTATCCCGCCGGTTCGCCAACACACTTTTTCCCTGGAAATTGACCCGGCTGGCCTAATTGACGATGAAGCTGAGTTCGTTGCTCTGGACAACTTTGACTGGTTGATACGTCTCCAACGTATCTATAATTTTTGATTGCTCCACGCTATATTATCTACTGTTTTGGACATTATTGGGCTTTATTATCCACTTTTATATTATTTTTGGGACTAACCTATTAACCGGAGGCCTAGCCCAGAATTGTTGTTTTTTGCCTGTTTTAGGGTTTCGAAGAAAAGGAATATCAAACGGAGTCCAAACGGAATGAAACCTTCGGGAATGTGATTTTCTCAACGAACAAGACCCGAGAGACTTGGACCCTACGTCAAGAAAGAAAAGAGGAGGCCACAAAGTAGGGGGTGCGCCTACCTCACCCCCCACCCCCCCAGGCACGCCCTCCACCCTCGTGGGCCCCTTGTTGCTCCACCGACATACTCCTTCCTCCTATATATATCCACGTACCCCCAAATGATCAGAGACGGGGCCAAAACCCTAATTCCACCGCCGTAACTTTTTGTATCCACGAGATCGCATCTTGGGGCCTGTTCCGGAGCTCCGTCGGAGGGGGCATCGATCACGGAGGGCTTCTACATCAACACCATAGCCCCTCCGATGAAGTGTGAGTAGTTTACCTCAAACCTACGGGTCCATAGTTAGTAGCTAGATGGCTTCTTCTCTCTTTTTGGATCTCAATACAATGTTCTCTCCCTCTCTTGTGGAGATCTATTCGATGTAATCATCTTTTTGTATTCGATGTAATCTTCTTTTTGTGGTGTGTTTGTTGAGACCGATGAATTGTGGGTTTATGATCAAGTCTATCTATGAACAATATTTGAATCTTCTCTGAATTATTTTATGTATGATTGGTTATCTTTGCAAGTCTCTTCGAATTATCAGTTTGGTTTGGCCAACTAGATTGATCTTTCTTGCAATGGGAGAAGTGTTTAGCTTTGGGTTCAATCTTGCGGTGTCCTTTCCCAGTGATAGTAGGGGCAGCAAGGCACTTATTGTATTGTTTCCATCGAGGATAACAAGATGGGGTTTTCATCATATTGCATGAGTTTATCCCTCTACATGATGTCATCTTGCTTAAGGCGTTACTCTGTTTTTAACTTAATACTCTAGATGCATGCTGGATTGCGGTCGATGAGTGGAGTGCTACCTCTTGAGCACTGCGTTGGATTTCCCCAAAGAGGAAGGGATGATGTAGCAAAGTAGCATAAGTATTTCCCTCAAATTTTGAGAACCAAGGTATCAATCCAGTAGGAGGCTACACTCGAGTCCCTCTTACCTACACAAAAACAATAGCTCAACGCAACCAACACACTTAGGGGTTGTCAATCCCTTCACGGTCACTTATGAAAGTGAGATATGATAGAGATGATAAATAATATTTTTGGTATTTTTGGTATAAAGATAAAAAGTAAATAAAGTAAAAGCAAAGTAATAATAAAGTGCTAGAGATTGATATGATGAAAAAGAGACCCAGGGGCCATAGGTTTCACTAGTGGCTTCTCTTAAGAGCGTAAGTATTCTATGGTGGGTCAACAAATTACTATTGAGCAATTGACAGAATTGAGCATAGTTATGAGAATATCTAGGTATGATCATGTATATAGGCATCACGTCCGAGACAAGTAGACCGGAACGATTCTGCATCTACTACTATTACTCCACTCATCGACCGCTATCCAACATGCATCTAGAGTATTAAGTTAAAAACAAAGTAATGCCTTAAGCAAGATGACATGATGTAGAGGGATAATTTCATGCAATATGATAAAAACCTCCATCTTGTTATCCTCGATGGCAACAATACAATACGTGCCTTGCTGCCCCTTCTGTCACTGGGAAAGGACACCGCACGATTGAACCCAAAGCTAAGCACTTCTCCCATGGCAAGAACAACAAATCTAGTAGGGCAAACCAAACTGATAATTCGAAGAGACTTGCAAAGATAACCAATCATACATAAAAGAATCCAGAGAAGATTCAAATATTATTCATAGATAGACTTGATCATAAACCCACAATTCATCGGTCTCAACAAACACATCGCAAAAAGTAGATTACATCGAATAGAGAGAAGAAGCCATCTAGCTACTAGCTATGGACCCGTAGGTCTGAAGTAAACTACTCACACTTCATCGGAGGGGCTTGGATGATGATGTAGAAGCCCTCCGTGATTGATGCCCCCTCCAGCAGAGCTCCGGAACATGCCCCAAGATGGGATCTCGTGCATACAGAAAGTTGCGGCGGTGGAATTAGGTTTTTGGCTCCGTCCCCGATCGTTTGGGGGTACATGGATATATATAGGAGGAAGAAGTGCGTTGGTGGAGCTTTGAGGGGCCCACGAGGTAGGGGGCACGCCCTGGGGGGGGGGGGAGCCCCCTACCCTCATGATCACGTCGTGGCTTCCTTGACGGAGGGTCCAAGTCTCCTAGATCTTATCTGATGAGAAAATCACGTTTCCGAAGGTTTCATTCCGTTTGGACTCTGTTTGATATTCCTTTTCTTCGAAACCCTAAAACAAGCAAAAAACAGCAATTCTGGGCTGGGCCTCCGGTTAATAGGTTAGTCCCAAAAATAATATAAAAGTGGAAAATAAAGCCCAATAATGTCCAAAATAGTAGATAATATAGCATGGAGCAATCAAAAATTATAGATACGTTGGAGATCTATCAAGCATCCCCAAGCTTAATTCCTGCTCGTCCTCGAGTAGGTAAATGATAAAAACAGAATTTTTGATGCGGAGTGCTACTTGGCATAATTTTAATGTAATTCTTCTTAATTGTGGTATGAATATTCAGATCCGAAAGATTTAAGACAAAAGTTCATATTGACATAAAAATGATAATACTTCAAGCATACTAACTAAGCAATTATGTCTTCTCAAAATAACATGGCCAAAGAAAGTTCATCCCTACAAAATCATATGGTTTAGTCATGTTTCATTTTCGTCACACAAGAATGCTCTCATCATGCACAACCCCGATGACAAGCCAAGCAATTGTTTCATACTTTAGTAATGTCAAACCTATAAACTTTTATGCAATATATGAGCATGAGCCATGGACATAGCACTATGAGTGGAATAGAATATAATGAGGGGGGTTATGTGGAGAAGACAAAAAAAGGAGAAAGTCTCACATCAATGAGGCTAATCAATGGGCTATGGAGATGCCCACCGATTGATGTTAATGCAAGGAGTAGGGATTGCCATGCAACGGATGCACTAGAGCTTTAAATGTATGAAAGCTCAACAAAAGAAACTGGTGGGTGTGCATCCAACTTGCTTGCTCATGAAGAACTAGGAAACTTGAGGAGGCCCATTGTTGGAATATACAAGCCAAGTTCTATAATGAAAAATTCCCACTAGTATATGAAAGTGATAACATGAGAGACTCTCTACTATGAAGATCATGTTGCTACTTTGAAGCACAAGTGTGGTAAAAGGATAGTAACATTATCCCTTCTCTCTTTTTCTCATTTATTTTTGGGCCTTCTATATTTTTATGGCCTTTCTCTTTTTTTATTATTCCTCACTTGGGACAATGCTCTAATAATGATGATCATCACACTTCTATTTATTTACAACTCAATGATTACAACTTGATAATAGAACAAAGATGACTCTATGTGAATGCCTCCGACGGTGTACCGGGATATGCAATGAACCAAGAGTGACATGTATGAAAGAATTATGAATGGTGGCTTTGCCACAAATACTATGTCAACTACATGATCATGCTAAGCAATATGACAATGATGAATGTGTCATGATGAACGGAATGATGGAAAGTTGCATGGCAATATATCTCAGAATGGCTATGGAAATGCCATAATAGGTAGGTATGGTGGCTGTTTTGAGGAAGATATAAGGAGGTTTATGTGTGAAAGAGCGTATCATATCACGGGGTTTGGATGCACCGGCGAAGTTTGCACCAACTCTCAATGTGAGAAAGGGCAATGCACGGTACCGAAGAGGCTAGCAAGGATGGAAGGGTGAGAGTGCGTATAATCCATTGACTCAACATTAGTCATAAAGAACTCACATACTTATTGCAAAAATCTACAAGTCATTAAAAACCTTGGCACTACGCGCATGCTCCTAGGGGGATAGATTGGTAGGAAAAGACCATCGCTCGTCCCCGACCGCCACTCATAAGGAAGACAATCAAACAACACCTCATGTTTCAAATTTGTTGCATAACGTTTACCATATGTGCATGCTACGGGACATGCAAACCTCAACACAAGTATTTCTCAATTTCACAACTACTCAACTAGCATGACTTTGATATTATTAACTCCATATCTCAAAACAATCATCAGTCATCAAACTTTTCTTAGTATTCAACACACTCATAAGAAAGTTTTATTATTAATCTTGCATACCAAGCATATTAGGATTTTAAGCAAATTACCATGCTATTAAGACTCTCAAAATAATCTAAGTGAAGCATGAGAGATCAATAGTTTCTATAAAACAAATCCACCACCGTGCTCTAAAAGATATAAGTGAAGCACTAGAGCAAAACTATAAAGCTCAAAAGATATAAGTGAAGCACATAGAGTATTCTATCAAATTCCAAATCATGTATGGCTCTCTCAAAAGGTGTGTACAGAAAGCATGATTGTGGTAAACTAACAAGCAAAGGCTCAAATCATAAAAGATGCTCCAAGCAAAACACATACCATGTGGTGAATAAAAATATAGCTCCAAGTAAAGTTACCGATAGAAGTAGACGAAAGAGGGGATGCCTTCCTGGGCATCCCCAAGCTTTGGCTTTTAGGTGTCCTTAGATTATCTTGGGGTGCCATGGTCATCCCCAAGCTTAGGTTCTTGCCACTTCTTGTTCCATAATCCATCAAATATTTACCCAAAACTTGAAAACTTCACAACACAAAATTAAAGTAGAAAATCTCGGGAGCTCCGTTAGCGAAAGAAAACAAAAGACCACTTCAAGGTACTGTAATGAACTCATTATTTATTTATATTGGTATTATACCTACTGTATTCCAACTTCTATAAGGATTATAAACAATTTCACTAGCCATAGATTCATCAAAATAAGCAAACAACACACGAAAAACAGAATCTGTCAAAAACAGAACAGTCTGTAGTAATCTGTAGCTAGCGCAAGATCTGGAACCCCCAAAATTCTAAAAAAATTGCTGGACATGAGGAATTTATTTATTAATCATCTGCAAAAACAATTAACTAAATAGCACTTTCCAAATAAAAATGACAGCAGTTCTCGTGAGCGCTAAAGTTTCTATTTTTTACAGCAAGTTCAACAAGACTTTCCCCAAGTCTTCCCAATGGTTCTACTTGGCACAAACACTAATTAAACGCAAAAAACACAACCAAAACAGAGGATAAATAATTTATTAATTACTAAACAGGAGAAAAAAGCAAGGAATAAAAATAAAATTGGGTTTCCTCCCAACAAGCGCTATCGTTTAACGCCCCTACCTAGGCATAACAAGCAAGAATAGATCTAGGTATTGCCATAATAATAAGATAGATTGTTAAAACTCATTTCATATTCTCTATGTTCAGCAGCAAGTTTTCTTTGAGGCAAGCAAAAGTAATCAAAAGGGCTAAATTTGTTGGGGCAAAAGTCTCCAAGATCAACCTTGGGAGGTATAGGTTCCTCCTTTGGTCCTTCATATTGCACAACCAATTCATCATTATTAGCATTCTTTTGACAGAACTTTGTGAGCCTATATTCAAGAGAATATCCCAATTCATTATCTCGAATAGCTAAATCATCATTAAGTTCAGAAATTCTATCAACTAAAACATTGGTAGGAACCCTTTTTCTAAGATTTTCATTGAAAGCAACATAGTCTAGAGATTGAAAACACATTATGTCTTCTTGATCAAACAGGATAGTCTCTATGGGAGGATGGCAACCATCCACCCTATAATGCGCGAAGATTTTTTTGGCCTCTTTAATTATGAATCGAAACTCGTGAGCCAAAAAGATAGTAACGGCACGCTTAATAGAAGAATGCTCAATATTAGAAAATTCTAGGAAAATCCTTTGTATAGAAGGATGCAAGTGCATGAATTGCCTCTCAAGTTCAACTACAAGCATGGCAATAGCTTCCGCAAGACTACTAGTTCTATGAAGAATAGAACTACCCATAGAAGGTAAAGCACCGGCACAAGTAAATAAATCTTGAATAACTCCCTTTCCAATAATATTACCGCTACCAACACGAAATCTTTTTATATATGAGATAGTGGGTTCTTTAGTAGGAGCATCAAAATTATTATCGACAATAGTATCCCCAATTTCAGACATAGAGGCAGAAGGTACAGAACTAGCCATAACGACAAGCAAGCAAACTAACACACGAGCAAACAAAGAGCAAACGGGCAAAAGAGGCAAATAGAGAGGGAGGAGGGAGAGACAGAGGGCGAATAAAACGGCAAGGGTGAAGTGGGGGAGAGGAAAACAAGAGGAAAATGGCAAATAATGTAATGCGGGAGATAGGGATTGTGATGGGTATTTCGTATGTTGACTTTTGCGCAGACTCCCCGGCAATGGCGCCAGAAATTCTTCTTGCTACCTCTTGAGCACTGCATTGGATTTCCCCGAAGAGGAAGGGATGATGCAGCAAAGCAGCGTAAGTATTTCCCTCAGTTTTTGAGAACCAAGGTATCAATCCAGTAGGAGGGTATGCTCGAGTCCCTCGTACCAACACAAAAACAATAGCTCAATGCAACCAACGCGCTTAGGGAGTGTCAATCAATTCACGGTCACTAACGAAAGTGAGACCTGATAGAGATGATAAATAATATTTTTGGTATTTTTGGTATAAAGATACAAAGTAAATAAAGTAAAAGCAAAGTAATAATAAAGTGATGGAGATTGATATGATGAAAAAGAGACCCTGGGGCCATAGGTTTCACTAGTGGCTTCTCTCAAGAGCATAAGTATTCTACGGTGGGTGAACAAATTACTGTTGAGCAACTGACAGAATTGAGCATAGTTATGAGAATATCTAGGTATGATCATGTATATAGGCATCACGTCCGAGACAAGTAGACCGAAGCGATTCTGCATCTACTACTATTACTCCACTCATCGACCGCTATCCAGCATGCATCTAGAGTATTAATTTAAAAACAGAGTAATGCCTTAAGCAAGATGACATGATGTAGAGGGGTAATTTCATGCAATATGATAAAAGACCCCATCTTGTTATCCTTGATGGCAACAATACAATACGGGCCTTGCTGCCCCTTCTATCACTGGGAAAGGACACCGCAAGATTGAACCCAAAGCCAAGCACTTCTCCCATAGAAAGAACAACCAATCTAGTAGGCCAAACCAAACTAATAATTCGAAGAGAC
The DNA here is from genome assembly GCF_018294505.1 of Triticum aestivum. Classification (NCBI taxonomy): domain Eukaryota; kingdom Viridiplantae; phylum Streptophyta; class Magnoliopsida; order Poales; family Poaceae; genus Triticum; species Triticum aestivum. The sequence continues at coordinate 593,301,619 of NC_057809.1, read as the reverse complement.
TTGCCAAGATAACCAATCATACATAAAAGAATTCAGAGAAGATTCAAATATTATTCATAGATAGACTTGATCACAAACCCACAATTCATCGGTCTCAACAAACACACCGCAAAAAGAAGATTACATCGAATAGATCTCCACAAGAGAGGGGGAGAACATTGTATTGAGATCCAAAAAGAGAGAAGAAGCCATCGAGCTATTAGCTATGGACCCGTAGGTCTGAAGTAAACTACTCACACTTCATCGCAGGGGCTTGGATGATGATGTAGAAGCCCTCCGTGATCGATGCCCCCTCCGGTGGAGCTTCGGAACAGGCCCCAAGATGGTATCTCGTGGATACAGAAAGTTGCGGCGGTGGAATTAGGTTTTTGGCTCCGTCCCTGATCGTTTGGGGGTACGTGGATATATATATAGGAGGAAGAAGTGCGTCGGTGGAGCTTCGAGGGGCCCACGAGGCAGGGGCGCGCCCTAGGGGGGGCGTGCCCCCTACCCTCGTGACCACCTCATGGCTTCCTTGACAGAGGGTCCAAGTCTCCTGGATCTTATCTGATGAGAAAATCATGTTTCCGAAGGTTTCAGTCCGTTTGGGCTCCGTTTGATATTCCTTTTCTTCGAAACCCTAAAACAGGCAAAAAACAGCAATTCTGGGTTGGGCCTCTGGTTAATAGGTTAGTCTCAAAAATAATATAAAAGTGGAAAATAAAGCCCAATAATGTCCAAAATAGTAGATAATATAGCATGGAGCAATCAAAAATTATAGATACGTTGGAGATGTATCATGGAGTAATATTAGTAGATGCAGGCAGGAGTCGGTCTACTTGTCTCGGACATGATACCTATATACATGATCATGCCTAGATATTCTGATAACTATGCTCAATTCTGTCAATTGCTCAACAGTAATTTGTTCACCCACCGTAGAATACTTATGCTCTCGAGAGAAGCCACTAGTGAAACATGTGGCCCCCGGGTCTATCTTTAACATATTAATCTCCTACTACTTAGTTATTTCCTTTGTTATTTACTTTGCCTTTATTTTACTTTGCATCTTTATCACAAAAATACCAAAAATATTATCTTTATCATATCTATCAGATCTCACTCTCGTAAGTGGCCTTATAGGGATTGACAACCCCTATTTGCGTTGGTTGCAAGGATTTATTTGTTTTGTGCAGGTACGAGGGACTCGTGCGTAGCCTCCTACTGGATTGATACCTTGGTTCTCAAAAGCTGAGGGAAATACTTACGCTACTTTGCTGCATCATCCCTTCCTCTTCGGGGAAAACCAACGCAGTGCTCAAGAGGTAGCACTGGTCCAAGCCCAGCTTCCAACCAGTGGAGGGAGGTGAACCGGCGAGGGAGGAGTCATAACCGTCTGAATAATCCAGCCTTTAGCTTAAGATATGCTTAAGAGAGAAAATAGTCTAACCTTTTGGGCTCTCAATGCCTTGTAATAGGTTAGTTTGAAAACTGCATGTTTTGCATATGCCGTCGTGCATAGGATGTTGCATATGAATTTTTTACCCGTGATGTCAATATATGCATTATATCCGTGATCACATCTGCAGTGTTTAAATCTGCTGTTGTATGCAAAAGATGAAAATACTGTCCTGGCGGTTTATCGCTAGATGGGTCAAAACACCCAATACATAACTATGAAATCATCATAGTGGAAAAAATAGGACCAGATGTAAGATAAACAAGGCTGAAAAAACCTTTGATTAATGAAAAGACACAGATAAATATGTTTATGAACGACAATGTCATACCTATGTTCTTTGATTCTGAACTGCTGGCTTATATGACCCGGACAATAAGGTTGACGACCCTAATCTTTGTAGAAGTCAACACCTCGATATGCCTGATGATTGTTATACCTTGGCAACTCATTGTCAAACAACCGAGCCGGTTTAAACTGAAACCATACGTGCAGTTAGACTTGAGACAACAAAAAACCAGTAAAACAAAATAGTATGTTTCAAATGATGTAAATCAAGCATTAAGAGTAATTTGGAGGCTTCTGATTCGAATACGTTCAGTAAACCGGACCAAAGGGGTTAAGCTAGGATTCAAATGTGATCATGTAGCCCCCAGTGGCTTTGGCGTTGCGCCGATCAAGAGGGTACCGACAACTATGTTCTCTTTGGTTCGAATATGACCTATGTTTGAACAGGAAGCCCCCACATGACCTTGAGAGGTTTTTAATGATCCTGATTCAAATACGATCCAAGTCGGACCCAAAAGGGGTTAAGCTATGATTCGGATACGATCAAGAGGCCCCCTAGTGAGTTTGGCTTTGCGCCGATCAAGAGGGTTATGACAGCTATGTACTCTTTGGTTAGAATACGACCTATGTTTGAACAGGAAGCCCCCTAGTGACCATGAGGTTTGACAGCTAGATTCGAATACGATCATGAGCCAGACCAAAAGGGTTAAGCTAGATTCGAATACGATCAGCCCCCTAATGGTCGTTTGAATAATTAGAATAATAAAGATATATGATCATTGAAAATGAAAAGGACAGAGGTACTGTCCAATCTAGAATGACATGAAGAGCCACCACCAACTGTGCCTCCGGGTCTGGAATGGCCAAATCTTCCTCTGTAGGCAACTTGACAGAAGGGTTATGCAGAACATCTAAAAAAGTGTTAGGTGGCACTGGCTTACGCTGAGATCCCAACCGGCTTAAAGCATCAGTCGCTTTGTTTTTTCTGCGGTCAATGTGCTCCACTTGATAATCCGTGAAGTGTCCAGTAACAGCGTCAACCTCATGGCTATAAGACGCCATGAGAGGGTCCTTGGAGTCCCACTTGCCTGATACCTACTGAGCCACCAAATCTGAGTCGCCAAGGCACCGTACCCAGCTTAAACTCCTCTCTTTATCCATTTGAAGACCATGGAGTAAGGCCTCATATTCTGTTGCGTTGTTAGTACAAGGAAACATCAATTGCAACACATAACAAAACTTGTCACCTCGAGGAGAAGCTAAAAGAACTCCAGCCCCCAAGCCTTCCAACTGTCTGGATCCATCGAAATGAATCATCCAATATGTGTTGTTAGGCTTCTCTTTAGGTATCTGCAACTCCGTCCAATCGTAAATGAAGTCCACCAGTGCTTGATACTTAATGGTCGTACGTGGCACATACTTTAAATTATGAGACTCAAGCTCAATGGCCCACTTGGCAACTTATCCGGTGGCTTCTCTATTTTGAATAATATCTCCCAAAGGAGCAGAGCTAACCACAGTGATAGGATGACCCTGGAAGTAATGCTTAAGCTTCTGGCTTGCCATGAACACCCCATAAACAAGCTTCTTCCAATGTGGATATCTTTGCTTGGATTCAATGAGCACCTCACTAACGTAGTAAACTGGCCGTTAAACCGGATGTTCCTTGCCAGCCTCCTTGCGCTCCACGATAATGGCCACACTGATGGCCCGTGAGTTAGCAGCCACATATAACAGCAGCGGCTCCTTCTCAATGGGGGCAGCAAGAACCGGCGGCTTAGCAAGCTGTCTTTTCAGATCTTCAAAGGCAGAGTTGGCAGCGTCACTCCAGACAAAGTCATCCGTCTTTTTCATCATTTGATACAACGGCATAGCCTTCTCACCCAACCGTCTTATGAACCGGCTCAAAGCTGCAACTCGACCCGCCAGGCGCTGAACGTCATTGATGCACACTGGTTTAGACAAAGATGTAATCGCCTTAATTTTTTCCGGGTTAGCCTCAATGCCTCTGTCAGACACCAAAAAGCCCAAAAGCTTGCCAGCTGGGACTCCAAAAACGCACTTGGCCGGGTTAAGCATCATCTTGTAGACCCGGAGGTTATCAAAGGTTTCCTTTAGATCAGCAACCAAGGTTTCCTTCTCTCTAGATTTCACCACTATATCGTCCATGTAAGCATGAACATTACGCCCAATCTGATTATGAAGGCAATTCTATACACACCGCCGATAAGTTGCCTGGGCACACTTAAGCCCAAAAGGCATAGACACATAGCAGAAGGCTCCAAACGGAGTAATGAAAGTGGTCTTCTCCTGGTCCTTAACCGCGATTTTGATCTGACGATAACCAGAATAAGCATCCAAAAAGCTCAGACGCTCACAACCCGCCGTAGCATCAATGATTTGATCAATACGAGGGAGAGCAAAAGGATCAGCCGGACAAGCTTTGTTTTAATCCGTGTAATCCACACACATACGCCAAGTGTCGTTCTTTTTGAGCACGAGCACTGGGTTAGCCAACCACTATGGGTGAAAAACTTCAACAATAAACCCAGCTGCAAAAAGCCGGGCCACCTCTTCTCCAATAGCCTTGCGCCTTTCCTCATTAAACCGCCAAAGAAACTGCCTGACCAGCTTAAACTTTGGATCAATATTAAGTGTGTGCTCAGCGAGTTCTCTCGGTACACCTGGCATGTCAGAAGACTTAAATGCAAATATGTCCCGGTTCCCACGGATGAACTCGATGAGCGCACCTTCCTATTTTGGATCCAAGTTTGCACTGATAATGAACTGTTTGGATGAGTCGCCAGGCACAAAATCAATCATCTTGGTATCATCAGCTGACTTAAATTTCAGCGCCGGCTCATGCTCCGTAGTTGGCTTCTTCAAAGACGTCATGTTTGTTGGGTCAACATTATCCTTATAAAACTTCAACTCCTCTGTTGCACAAACAGACTCGGCGTAAGCAGCATCACCTTCTTCACAATCCAGGGCTATCTTACGGCTTCCATGCACTGTGATGGTGCCCTTATAACCCGGCATTTTGAGTTGCAGATAAACATAGCACGGCCGTGCCATGAACTTAGCGTAAGTCGGCCGTCCAAACATAGCGTGATACGGGATTTCGATCTTAACCACTTCAAAAGTCAACTTCTTAGCCCTAGAATCATACTCATCCCCAAAGGCTACTTCCAGCTCAATCTTACCAACTGGGTATGTCGATTTACCAGGCACAACTCCATGAAAAACAGTATTGGACATTTTAAGACTTTTGTCAGTCAACCCCATGCGACAGAACGTCTCATAGTAAGGATGTTGATGCTACTTCCTCCCATCCATGAGCACTTTAGTGAATTTGTATCCGCCAACCTGAGGTGCCACCACCAAAGCTAGATGACCCGGATTATCAACCCGGGGAGGGTGGTCTTCCCTACTCCATAAAATAGGCTGCTCACACCATCTTAAATAACGTGGAACTGCCAGTTCAACAGCATTTACAGCCCTCTTATGAAGTTTCTGGTCCCTTTTTGCACAAACTGGTGGTGAATATGTGATACTACCCACTGTTCAACTGCTTTGGGTTACTCTGATACCTGAACTGCTGTTGCTGTTGATTACCTTGGCTAGATTGCTGATTATAGCCGCCCCGACTACCTTGAGGGCTCTGGCCGTGCAAACCGCCACCGCCTAAGCCGGCGCCTGGGCCATGAAAGCAGCCACCGCCTGAGCCACCGCCAGGTCCGTGGTTACCATCAAACATGTTGGAATTCTTAAAAGCCTTCATGATCGTACAGTCTTTCCATAGATGGGTAGCTGGCTTCTCCCGGGTGTCGTGCCTTGGACAAGGTTCATTTAGCAGCTGCTCGACGGTGGGACCTGACCCGCCAGACCGAGGAGGTGGCCTCTCCTTGCGCCGTTGATTGTTGCCATGTGTATTGGCCTTAGCCACGAACTCCAGACTACCGTCAGCCTTACGTTTATTACCTCCTTGATTCGCCGGGATGTGCTGGTGACCTTTGCTATTGCCATTCTTCTTTCCCTTCCTTGTCTTCTCTTCATCAGACGCGGGATCCTTGCTACTGTCAAAATCGGCGAACTTGACCAGAGTCGTCATCAGCTGGCCCATGTCATTACAATCACGCTTGAGCCGCCCCAGTTTCTGTTTCAGAGGTTCAAAACGGCAATTTTTCTCCAACATTAAGACTGCGGAGCCGGCATCCATCTTATCAGATGAATGTATTGTTTCCTTGACCCGGTGAGGGAGTCTTGGATTAGGGGGTGTTCGGGTAGCCAGACTATACCTTCAGCCGAACTCCAGGACTATGAAGATACAAGATTGAAGACTTCGTCCCGTGTCCGGATGGGACTTTCCTTGGCGTGGAAGGCAAGCTTGGCAATGTGGATATTCAAGATCTCCTACAATTGTAACCGACTTTGTGTAACCCTAACCCTCTCCGGTGTCTATATAAACCGGAGGGTTTTAGTCCGTAGGACAACTTCATCATACAACAATCATACCATAGGCTAGCTTCTAGGGTTTAGCCTCCTTGATCTCGTGGTAGATCTACTCTTGTATTACCCATATCATCAATATTAATCAAGCAGGACGTAGGGTTTTACCTCCATCAAGAGGGCCCAAACCTGGGTAAAACGTCCCTTGTCTCCTGTTACCATTCGGCCTAGACGCACAGTTTGGGACCCCCTACCCGAGATCCGCCGGTTTTGACACCGACATTGGTGCTTTCATTGAGAGTTCCTCTGTGTCGTCGCTTTCAGGCCCGATGGCTTCTTCGATCATCAACCATGATGCAGTCCAGGCTGAGACTTTTCTCCCCGGAAAGATCTTCGTCTTTGGCGGCTTCGCACTGCGGGCCAACTCGCTTGGTCACCTTGAGCAGATCAAAAGTTACGCCACTGGCCATCAGGTCAGGTTTGGAAGCCTAAACTACACGGCTGACATCCGCGGGGACTTGATCTTCGACAGATTCGAGCCACAGCCAAGTGTGCCACACTGTCTCGATGGGCATGATATAGCTCTGCCGCCGAACAGCGCCTTGGAGGCCGCACACGCATCGGTTTCGACCATTGATTCGGAGCCCACTGTGCCAATCGAGGATCAGCGGTTGGACGCTTCCTCAGGGGCTGCGATCTCAGAGGCGATCGAGCTGAACTCCAGCCCCGCACTCCGCATGGCCTGTGACTCCAAGGAGCCGGATTCCTCTCCGAACTACGAGCCCCCCGCGCCCCCGCCGATCGAATCCGATTGGGCGCCGATAATGGAGTTCACCGCCGCGGACATCTTTCAGCACTCGCCCTTCGGCGACATCCTGAATTCTCTAAAGTCTCTCTCTTTATCAGGAGAGCCCTGGCCAGACTACGGTCAGCAAGGTTGGGATACGGACGATGAAGAAATTCAAAACCCACCCACCACCCACTTCGTAGCCACTGTCGATGACTTAACTGACATGCTTGAATTCGACTCTGAAGACATCGATGGCATGGACGATGATGCAGGAGACGAACAAGAACCAGCACCTGTAGGGCGTTGGAAGGCCACCTCGTCATATGACATATATATGGTGGACACTCCAAAGGATGGAGATGGCGATGGAACAGCGGTGGACGATACCTCTAACAAACATCCCAAGCGTCGGCGTCAGCGGCGCCGCTCTAAATCCCACCAAAGCAAAAATGGTGATTCCGGCACGGGAGATAATACTACTCCGAATAGCGCCGAAGAACACCCCCTCCAGCAAAATTCGGCACAGGAGGACAGAGAAGCCAGCCCTCACAAGAGGGCGGCGGACCAAGAGGTTGAGGACGATAATTATACGCCTCCCTCCGAAGACGAGGCAAGCCTTGACGATGACGAGTTCGTCGTGCCAGAGGATCTTGCCGAACAAGAGAGTTTTAAACGCAGGCTCATGGCCACGGCAAGCAGCCTCAAGAAAAAGCGGCAACAGCTTAGAGCTGATCAGGATTTGCTAGCTGACAAATGGACTGAAGTCCTTGCGGCCGAAGAGTATGAACTCGAACGCCCCTCCAAGAGTTACCCAAAGCGCAGGCTGCTACCCCGACTAGAGGAGGAAGCACCTACATCACCAGCGCATGACATGGACGACCGGCCACCTCGTGGCCATGACAGAGAGGCCTCTTGGCCCTCCACTCAAGCCATGCCCCGGCACTGCGTCAAGCATACTAAGGCACGGGAAAATGCGCCCGACTTGCGCGACATCCTGGAGGGCAAGGCAAGGCAAACAAGATCGATCTATGGATCGCGCAGGCGCCCCACGGCACGTGACGGTGATCATCACTCCGGACGCAATGAATCCGGTCGGGCCGAACTCAACAGACAAAGCTCCTTTGAGCTGTGTCGTGATATAGCCCAATACAGAGGCGCCGCACACCCACTATGCTTCACAGATGAAGTAATGGATCATAAAATCCCTGAGGGCTTCAAACCCGTAAACATCGAATCGTACAATGGCACAACAGATCCTGCGGTATGGATCGAGGATTATCTCCTTCATATCCACATGGCCCGCGGTGATGATCTACACGCCATCAAATACCTCCCACTCAAACTTAAGGGACCGGCCCGGCATTGGCTTAACAGCTTGCCAGCAAACACAATCGGTTCTTGGGAGGACCTGGAAGCCGCATTCCTTGACAACTTCCAGGGCACTTATGTGCGACCACATAATTCAGCAGCTAGAAGAATCGGCCAGGCAATTCTGGACACGGTTCCTAAAAGGAAAAACCAGATAGTCGACTGTCCAAACACAAAGGCCTTAGCGGCCTTCAAGCATAATATCCGTGACGAGTGGCTGGCCCGGCACCTGGGACAGGAAAAGCCGAAATCTATGGCAGCCCTCACGACACTCATGACCCACTTTTGCGCGGGAGAAGACAGCTGGCTAGCTCGCAGTAACAACTTAACCAAGAACACTGGTAATTCGAATACCAAGGACAAAAGTGACAGGTCGCATCGGAACAAACAAAAGCACCGCGTTAACAGCGACAGCAACGAGGATACGGCAGTTAATGCCGGATTCCGAGGCTACAAATCCGGTCAACGGAAACGGCCATTCAAAAGAAAAACTCAGGGCCCGTCCAGTTTGGACCGAATACTCGACCGCTTGTGCCAGATACATGGCACCCCCGAAAAGCCAGCCAATCACACCAACAGGGATTGTTGGGTGTTCAAGCAGGCAGGCAAGTTAAGAGGCGAAAACCAAGATAAGGGGCTGCATAGCAACGATGAGGAGGAGCCCAGGCCGCCGAACAACAGTGGACAGAAGGGATTTCCCCCGCAAATGCGGACGGTGAACATGATATACACAACCCACATTCCCAAGAGGGAGCGGAAGCGTGCGTTACGGGACGTATATGCGATGGAGCCGGTCGCCCCAAAGTTCAACCCATGGTCCTCCTACCCGATCACCTTTGATCGAAGGGACCACCCCACTAGCATCTGTCACGGCGGCTTCACCGCATTGGTTCTAGACCCAATCATTGACGGATTTCACCTCATAAGAGTCCTCATGGACGGCGGCAGCAGCCTGAACCTGCTTTACCAGGATACAGTGCGAAAGATGGGCATAGATCCCTCAAGGATCAAGCCCACCAAAACGACCTTTAAAGGCGTCATACCAGGTGTAGAAGCCAACTGTACAGGCTCAGTTACACTGGAAGTGGTCTTCGGATCTCCGGATAACTTCCGAAGCGAGGAGTTAATCTTCGACATAGTCCCGTTCCGTAGTGGCTATCACGCACTGCTCGGGCGAACCGCATTCGCAAAATTCAACGCGGTACCGCACTATGCATACCTCAAGCTCAAGATGCGAGGCCCTAGATGAGTAATCACGGTCAATGGGAACACTGAACGCTCCCTCCGAACGGAGGAGCACACGGCAGCGCTCGCAGCAGAAGTACAAAGTAGCCTCTCTAGGCAGTTCTCCAGTTCGGCCTTCAAAAAGCGGGACACTATCAAGCGTGCGCGGAGTACCCTACAACAAGACCGCCTGGCACGTTCCGAGCTAGCGTAGCAATGTGGCCCCAACCCTAGCCCTCGCGATATAGCAAAACCAGCGCTTTGCGTACATAACTACGCTCTTGAAATACCATGGGCACAGGGGAAGGGGCACTATCACGGCACGCCCGAAATACGGCTTAAACCGCACCAGGGGCTGCCGGATTCCTTCTTTTTTTTTCTCTTACTCTCAGGACTCCATACTTTGGACGACCCGTTTGGCAATTCAACTGCCGCACAAACGATGCAAGATCCAGGGAAGCAGACAAGCCACGCTGCATTATGGAACTCCCAGGTGGTCTCTATTGCGAGCAGTATACCTGTTTTTTTAATACAATTCCGCGGCCTGCCCCTGGCCAGGACATGCTAAATAGTCCAATTTATTTTGCTTATCGCACTATTTGTATCGTTCCGCTTTCATAGCAGCCTTTCTATAAACAATGCATAGCTTTTTGTCTATTTTTTGCATTACCCTCTTTTTATATATATGTTTATTAATAACATGCTGCATCCGTACACTGTGGTACGGCAAAATACACCAGGGGCTTCAGTACCCATCAATATGGCGTGAGAAGTCCATCCACTTTCACAAGTGCGGCACCCCGAACTTATAGCACTATATGCATGGGCTCCGAATCATGATTTGGGTCAATAGTTGGGTTTGCCCGACTCCTATGTTTTGGTGCCTTACGTTCCGCTATATCGGCTAAGGTAGCACTAGGAGAATCACTGCGATTGTGCCCCAGTTGAGCTGGGCCGAGCACCTCAGTGGAGAAAGCTAAAACTGACTGTCATGATGAGGCGAGAGACCGGTCGCTGTTCGAGAGGTTTTTCGAGTCCTTAAAGGCTTATGCCGCTTCCAGCGAGGAACCGGCTTTGTCCGGCCAAGGCGTGGATAGCGCCCCGAACTCTGTCTTCCGAATACTAGGGGCTTCGCCGAAATTTAAAACTATAGAGTTCTATGGCTACGTGAGAGTGTTCAAGCATTATAGTCTGAATGCCTCGTTCGTTGTGCTGACCGCCTCCCTCGACGGACCCAATCATGGGAAAAAGAGCGCTCAGGTTTATCCCAAACACCCCAGCACTATTGGCATGGGTGCAGAAGCCGACGACTGGCCATCTCTCAATTTTTTGATAAATGGTCGCACAGAAAGTAATATTTTAAATTCAAGCATTGCTTAGCGCATATGAACAAGTTTTCAGTGCACAGGATACCACGAGCGATTTCATTCAAAACTTACATCCTTGGTACATTCATCCGCCACAAGGCGGGCACCAGTAAGAACATCCTTGTAATAGTTCTCAGGATTGCGATGCTCCTTCCCCGGCGGCGGCCCGTCCTTCACAAGCTTCTCACCGTCCAGCTTACCCCAGTGCACCTTTGCACGGGCAAGGGCCCTATGGGCACCTTCGATGCAGACGGAGCGCTTGATGACCTCGAGCCTTGGACAAGTCTCCACCAGCCGCCGCACCAGTCCGAAGTAGCTCCCAGGCAGGGCCTCTCCAGGCCATAGCCAAACTATGAAGCCCTTCAGGGCGTGTTCGGCCGCCTTGTGGAGCTCGACCAGCTGCTTCAGCTGGTCGCTCAAGGGCACAGGGTGTCCGGCCTTAGCATACTGAGACCAGAACACCTTCTCCGTCGAGCTACCTTCCTCGGCTCGGTAGAATGCGGCGGCATCGGATACGCTGCGGGGAAGATCTGTGAATGCCCCTGGAGAGCTCCGGATTCGGGTAAGTAACAAGTAGTTTACTTTTATATGTCTGCTTTGCATATAGAATGCCTTACCAGCCGCTATCTTTTTCACCGCTTCCAATTCCTGGAGGGCCTTCTGGGCTTCGGCCTTGGCAGATTTGGCAGTTTTAAGGGCCGCAGCAAGCTCGGACGCTCGCGTCTTCGAGTCCAGATCCAAACTCTCATGTTTTTGCATGAGAACCTGAAGCTCTTGCCGCACCTCGCTGACGTGCGCCTCAAATTTCTCCCGCTCGGCGCGCTCCGTGGCCGCTTTCTTCTTGGCCTCAGACAGCGCCTGCTTTAGGGTCGCCACCTCAGTTGTGGCCCCTACAATAAGCAGTTACTCCTGTCATTTTTTGCAATTGCGCCTTCCTATAGGCATTTTTTCTATAAGGTATCTCTTACCTTCTTTCTCCTCGAGCTGCCGTTTGGCAAGGTCGAGCTCTTGCTCGGTCCGCTCGAGGCCCTGCTTCAGGGCACCCACCTCCGCAGTCAGTGCGGCGGTGGCCAGCAGCGAAGCCTGCATACGTATATTGACTCCTTTTTAGTTAGACTCCTACGATATTTAATAGATCCTCTATTCGGCTTTTCTTTCCGAACGCCAAATAGAGCATCAAGGGCTACTGTGTATACGGTAATATTTTTACATATTTTTACTTACTTTGAAGCCTGTTAGAAGGCTAGCACAAGCTTCAGTCAGTCCGCTTTTGGCAGACCGAACCTTCTGGACCACCGTACTCATGATGGCACGGTGCTCCTCGTTGATGGAGGCGCCCTTAAGCTCCTCCAGCAGATTGTCCGGCGCCTCCGGTTGGACGGAGGACGCCGGCTCAGTAGGCTTGCTCCTCTTGGCAGGAGTTCGCCTACCGTGGTCCGGAACCGTTGATGATTCCGGCGCAGTGTCCAGCTTAAAGCCGAACTTGGAGCCCAGGGGGTCTTGTCCCCTTCACTCCTGGAGTCCGGGAGGTCGCCTCGCGGCTCCTCCTGGACCACCTCCTCTCGCCCCGGAGCTTGTTGCGACGCCACTTCGGCGTCATCCGCAGCACAGGGGGAAGCAGCGGGCGAAACTGAATTCACGTCCGATGAATCCAGGGAGCCGCTCGACGACTCGTCGAGCCCGTCCTTGGGCGGACTGCATGATTATATCCGACATTAGGGAAAGCTGTGCAACAAAAGGAATATCACGAGTTACTCTGGTATCCGAACACTTACGATCTCGCCGGACGCTTGGCCCTGTCCGGTCACTCCTCTTCGTCCTCGTCGGTGCCGGGGACATAGTCCGGCGGAGGGGTTTTTGCTCTTCTTGGACCCCTCGGCCTCCCCTATTGGTGCGGCCTTCCTCTTATTTCGTCCCCCCGCTGGAGGGGGAGAGGTTTCTTCTTCCTCCTCCTCGTCTTCATGGGAGGAGTGCGTCTCAGACTCGTCGGACGACGAGTCCGACACCACCATATGCCGGGAACTCTTTCGAGTCCCCATGGCCTTCTTCTTCTTGGCCTTCTTCTCCGGCACCACATAAGGTGCCGGAACTAGCAGCTTCTCTAGGAGAGCAGGGGCTGGGTCTTCGGGCAAGGGATCCGGACAGTTAATCTGTCCGGACTTCTCCCGCCAATCCTGTCAAAGGTGAGGGAGTTTAGATCCCGCATAGAGTCAAACTATGAAAAAACTTAACATCCTGTAAAAGATGGAAATATCTTACCTCGCCAGCAGGACGCTGCGAGCTGAATCCGCGATCTTCGGAGGCGGATGTGGGAGCCTCGGTGCCTTTGGTTAGCCCCCTCCAGACATCTTCGTACGTCATGTCGAAGAGCCTGCTCAGAGTTCGATGCTGTGCCGGGTTGAACTCCCACAAATGTAAGTCTCGTTCTTGACATGGAAGGATCCGGCGGACGAGCATGACTTGGATTAAGTTGACAAGCTTGAGCTGCTTGTTCACCAGGGACTGGATGCATTTTTTGCAGTCCGGTCAACTCTTCTTCGTCGCCCCACGACAAGCTCGTCTCCTTCCAGGACGTGAGCCACATATGGGCTCTGGATCGGAATTCAGGGGTTGCGATCCACTTCGGATCGCGTGGCTCGGTGATGTAAAACCACCTTGACTGCCACCCCTTCAAGGTCTCCACAAAGGAGCCCTCGAGCCATAGGACGTTGGCAATTTTTCCCGCCATGGCACCTCCGCACTCCGCCTGGTTGCCGCGCACCACCTTTGGCTTGACATTGAAGGTCTTGATCCAGAGGCCGAAATGGGGGCGAATGCAGAGGAAAGCCTCGCACACGACGATAAACGCCGAGATATTGAGGATGAAGTTCGGGGCCAGATCGTGGAAATCTAGGCCATAGTAGAACATGAGCCCGCGGACAAATGGGTGGAGAGGAAAACCCAGTCCGCGGAGGAAGTGGGGAAGAAATACTATCCTCTCATGGGGCCTTGGGGTGGGGAGAAGCTGCCCCTCCTCAGGAAGCCGGTGCGCGATGTCTTTGGACAAGTATCCGGCCTTCCCTTAACCTTTTGACATGGCCCTCCGTGATGGAGGAGACCATACACTTGCCTCCCGCTCCGGACATTGTTGGAGAGGGTTGAGGTAGGAAGTGCGGGCTTGGGCGCTGGAGCTCGGGTGTGCAGAAGATGGATAGGCAAAGGAGGAAGAAGGCGTAGGTAAAAAGGTGGATCCTTATCCCCTTATATGGGCGGATGCGACTATGCATCCCCACCAGCCTAGTAAAACTCGCTAGCCTCCCAAGCGCCATGATAAGTGGTGCGGTTGGGTTACCCACGTCCGTATTAACGAGAATCCCGTTGACAAAGGGGACACGGTCTCTGCTTTGACAAGACGTGCCAAGGAAACCGCCTCGCAAAACACGCTGAGGTGGAGAAGTGAAAACGATTCGAATAAAGGCTTGGCCGTAGTGTGATGTCATGCTGTGGAATACGTCAGCAGATTACATTTGTGTTATTATTATTCTCTCTATGGCAATACGTGGAAGCTTATTTTGCAGAGCCGGACACTACTCTTGGTGTTTACAAACTTTTATGAAGAATTTGGAGGAGGAACCCGCCTTGAAATGCCGAAGACAATCTGCGCGCTGGACTCATCGTCATTGAAGCCTGGTTCAGGGGCTACTGAGGAAGTCCTGGATTAGGGGGTGTTCGGGTAGCCGGACTATACTTCAGCCGAACTCCAGGACTATGAAGATACAAGATTGAAGACTTCGTCCCGTGTCCGGATGGGACTTTCCTTGGCGTGGAAGGCAAGCTTGGCAATGTGGATATTCAAGATCTCCTACCATTGTAACCGACTTTGTGTAACCCTAACCCTCTCTGATGTCTATATAAATCGGAGGATTTTAGTCCGTAGGACAACATCATCATACAACAATCATACCATAGGCTAGCTTCTAGGGTTTAGCCTCCTTGATCTCGTGGTAGATCTACTCTTGTACTACCCATATCATCAATATTAATCAAGCAGGACGTAGGGTTTTACCTCCATCAAGAGGGCCCGAACCTGGGTAAAACATTGTGTCCCTTGTCTCCTGTTACCATCCGGCCTAGACGCACAGTTCGGGACCCCCTACCTGATATCCGCCGGTTTTGACACCGACTCCCGGCGCACCCAATGGGTCGTGGATTCACCTTCCTCTTGCTTATAGTTAGTCAAGTCCACGATCGACATGGGTTGCTTACAGGTATCTTTGAAGTTCTGAATGAACCGAGATTTTAACTCCGCCCATGAGCTGATGGAGTTGGGGGGCAACCCCTTCAACCAAGTGCGAGCTGTTCCATCTAACATCATATGGAAGTACTTGGCCAGTGCTGCGTCACTAACCTCCAATAACTCCATGACCATCTCGTAACTTTCGATCCATGCCCTGGGCTATAGGTCGGCTATGTAATTAGGTACCTTACGAGGCCCCTTAAAGAACTTGGGAAAACGCTCATTATTTGGTGCCGGCACCAGTCAAGGGACACCTCCTGTCCTTGAGGCCACACCTGCTTCAACAGAGGTTGCTGGATAAACTAGAAAAGCTTGGTGAGCCGCCAGCTCAACTGCCTGTTGAACCGCCCGCTCAGCCTCTTGACGGATCCTCTCTTGGTCCGCCAAGTTAAGAGCTCCACCTTGGGACGGGTCATGCCCGCGTGGTTGGTTACGGCGTTGGGCGTTGCTTGACATGGCCGCTGAGTCCATATGCCTGCTATAGCTCGGGCTCCGGCTTGGGCGAGGGGTTGAATGGATTCTGTCTCGACTATAAGAGTATGCATCCTATTACGCCAGAGCCGTCTGAAGAAGCTCTCTGACCCTTCGTGTTTCAATCGCTGTTGGAGAGTCGCCTTCCATCGGGAGAGCCGCCAAACAAGCCGACGCAGCGATAAGATTCTCCAAAGGGTTAGAAAAGTGACCTGATGGTATTAGTGTGTAAAGAGGCGGAGCAGTATTCACACAGGGGGGTTCCATGGCCCGCGGTTGAACCGGTGCCCCAGTACCGGGTGTTGTGATCCGGTTTGCCTCCGGCGGGTTACTGGGACAAGCCCCAGGTGTCTGGAAGAGGTTCCTAGGATCATAAGTCAGAGGCAGACGTGATTGACCCTTTTGGTTCCTTCTCCTCATGACCTCGTTTGATGCGTTTAGATCCACCGAGAGCCGGAAAGTCTCTGCTTCAAGCTGCTGAGCACGAGCATCTAGAGCCGCCCGCTCTTCGGCCATCCTTACGTCCTCTACTGCTAAATTCTCCTTAGCTTGCGCTACCTCCCCACGTAACCTTGCCACCTATGCATCGTGCTGAGCCTTGTCTGCCGGCTCAACCACGGCGGTCAACAAGTTCGTCATCCTATCCATGAGATCCATCAGCACCTGAGCCGGCGGGGCACGGGGTCTCCGGACCCGGCTGCTGCCGATCCGGTGGTTACCTCCGCCATGGCCATAGAATTCCGACTGGGTTGAGTGCCAGCCATGTAGACCCCGGCTCGATTCGATGGCACAAGGGGGTCTAGAATACTGCTGCCATTGGAACAGCCCCAAGCCCGCCATCCTATAGTTGATACAATGAATCCGTCTCACCTGTGGATGACTCGCCGTCAGAGTGGATGGCCGTCTCTCCGCCATCCACAGATCCTTCAGAAAACTCCCCTCCATGGATGCAACCCACGAAGGCATGCCTTACGGCCGGTTGAGTCCGGGCGGGTCTCGCACGCTGAGCCGGTTCGATGAGCTCGGTGCAGACGTACGGCTCAGGGCCCGGCTCGCCGATCCGGTCGATGAAGATGTGGATTCCGCCGAAGGGGACTCGGTACCCGTACTCGATTGAGCCGGCATCACGGCCCCAGCATGCGTCGTCGATGTAGAGCTTGCCACGACGACTCTCGGTCATCCAGCCCACAGTGTATCCCTTGAGCCCTTCGAAGCTGCCCTTCAAGGACTCAAATCCCCCATGCGCTGGCCCCACGGTGGACGCCAACTGTTGTGGAATTGTCACGGCAGATGTCCTAGTGAAAGGACTTAGTCGTGGAGCCATCGCAACTAGGAAGCTTAAAGGGGTTAATCGGGTCAAAGGACACAAGAGGTTTATACTGGTTCGGCCCCTTGTGGTGAAGGTAAAGCCTAGTCCAGTTGTTGTGGTATTGCTAGGTTTTGTTGACCAAGGAGCGAAATACGCTAGCTTGGCTCTCGATCTGTTGTTTCTTTCCCTAAGCCGCCGCCGGGTCGTCCCCTTATATACACGGGTTGACGCCTGGCGGACTACAGAGTCCCGGCCGGCTCATATAACATGTCTGACCTTGTGACTTCTTTTAGATGCCTTACTTTACAAGTCTTACTGATACATGGTGGTTTACAATTATGGGATTTAATCCGCCTCTGGGCTTGAGCCCTCTACAAATCTTATAATGAACCGTCGACTTGTATACTCGTCAGACTTCTTTGAGTAACCCGTCATTAAGGTTCACCCGGCCCCTCCTGGGTGGGTCATACCTGGTAGTCATATCCCCAACAAGTAGGCCAAACCAAACTGATAATTCAAAGAGACTTGCAAAGATAACCAATCATACATAAAAGATTTCAGAGAAGAATCAAATATTATTCATAGATAGACTTGATCATAAACCCACAATTCATCGGATCTCGACAAACACATCGCAAAAAGAGTTACATCAAATAGATCTCCAAGAAGATCGAGGAGCACTTTGTATTGAGATCCAAAGAGAGAGAAGAAGCCATCTAGCTAATAACTATGGACCCGAAGGTCTGAAGCAAACTACTCACACATCACCAGAGAGGCCATGGAGTTGATGTAGAGGCCCTCCATGATCGATGCCCCCTTCGGCGGAGCTCCGAAAAAGGCCCCAAGATGGGATCTCTTGGGTACAGAAGGTTGCGGCAGTGGAAATAGGGTTTCGTAGTGCTCCTGGGTGTTTTTGGGGTATATGTGGTATATGAATATATATATATATATGAGGAAGAAGTAGGTCGGTTGAGCCACGAGGGGGGAGGGGGCGCCCCCTGCCTCGTGGACCCCTCATTTGTTTCTTGATGTCCACTCCAAGTCCTCTGGATCATGTTTGTTCCAAAAATAACTCTCCCGAAGGTTTCATTCCGTTTGGATTCCCTTTGATATTCCTTGTCTGTGAAACACTGAAATAGGCAAAAAAACAACAATTTGCACTGGGCCTTGGGTTAGTAGGTTAGTCCCAAAAATATTATAAAAGTGTAAAATAAAGCCCATTAACATCCAAAATAGATACCTTGGAGACGTATCAAGCATCCCCAAGATTAATTCATGCTCATCCTCGAGTAGGTAAATGATAAAAATAGAATTTTTGATGTGGAATGCTACCTAACATAATTTTCAATGTAATTCTCTTTATTGTGGCATGAATATTCAGATCCAAGAGATTCAAGACGAAAGTATAATATTGACATAGAAATAATAATACTTCAAGCATACTAACTAAGCAATTATGTCTTCTCAAAATAACATGACCAAAGAAAGTTATCCCTACAAAATCATATAGTCTGGCGATGCTCTATCTTCACCACAAAAAATATTTAAATCATGCACAACCCCGATGACAAGCCAAGCAATTGTTTCATACTTTTGATATTCTCAAACTTTTTCAATCTTCACGCAATACATGAGTGTGAGCCATGGACATAGCACTATATGTGGAATAGAATGGTGGTTGTGGAGAAGACAAAAAGGAGAAGATAGTCTCACATCAACTAGGCGTATCAATGGGCTATGGAGATGCCCATCAATAGATATCAATGTGAGTGAGTAGGGATTGCCATGCAACGGATGCACTAGAGCTTTAAGTGTATGAAAGCTCAAAAAGAAACTAAGTGGGTGTGCATCCAACTTGCTCGCTCACGAAGACCTAGGGCATTTTGAGGAAGCCCATCATTGGAATATACACGCCAAGTTCTATAATGTAAAATTCCCACTAGTATATGAAAGTGATAACATAAGAGACTCTCTATCATGAAGATCATGGTGCTACTCTGAAGCACAAGTGTGGAAAAAGGATAGTAACATTGTCCCTTCTCTCTTTTTCTCTTTTTTTATTTGGGCCTTCTTCTCTCATCCCGACTTGTGGGGGAATCATAGTCTCCATCATCGTTTCCTCACTTGGGACAATGCTCTAATAATGATGATCATCACACTTTATTTACTTACAACTCAATTCCTAGAACAAAATATGACTCTATGTGAATGCCTCCGGCGGTGTACCGGGATATGCAATGACTCACGAGTGACATGTATGAAAGAATAATGAACGGTGGCTTTGCCACAAATACGATGTAAACTACATGATCATGCAAAGCAATATGACAATGATGAAGTGTGTCATAAACGGAACGGTGGAAAGTTGCATGGCAAGATATCTCGGAATGGCTATGGAAAGGCCATAATAGGTAGGTATGGTGGCTGTACTGAGGAAGGTATATGGTGGGTTTGGTACCGGCGAAAATTGTGCGGTACTAGAGAGGCTAGCAATGTTGGAAGGGTGAGAGTGCGTATAATCCATGGACTCGGCATTAGTCATAAAGAACTCACATACTTATTGCAAAAATCTATTAGTTATCGAAACAAAGTACTACACGCATGCTCCTAGGGGGATAGATTGGTAGGAAAAACCATCGCTTGTCCCCGACAGCCACTCATAAGGAAGACAATAAATAAATAAATCATGCTTCGACTTCATCACCTAACGGTTCACCATATGTGCATGATACGGGAATCACAAACTTTCAAACAAGTATTTCTCAAATTCACAACTACTCAACTAGCATGACTCTAATATCACCATCTCCATATCTCAAGACAATCATCAAGTATCAAACTTCTCATAGTATTCAATGCACTTTTTATGATAGTTTTTATTATACCGATCTTGGATGCCTATCATATTTGCACTAAATTCATAACCAAAGAAAATTACCATGCTGCTCTAAAGGACTCTCAAAATAATATAAGTGAATCATGAGATATCAATAATTTCTATAAAATAAAACCACCGCCGTGCTCTAAAAGATATAAGTGAAGCACTAGAGCAAAATTATCTAGCTCAAAAGATATAAGTGAAGCACATAGAGTATTCCAATAAATTCCAATTCATGTGTGTCTCTACCAAAAGGTGTGTACAGAAAGGATGATTGTGGTAAACTAAAAAGAAAACACTCAAATCATACAAGACGCTCCAAGCAAAAGACATATCATGTGGTGAATAAAAATATAGCTCCAAGTACAGTTACCGATGGACGAAGACGAAAGAGGGGATGCCTTCTGGGGCATCCCCAAGATTAGGCTTTTGTTTGTCCTTGTATTTTACCTTGGGGTGCCTTGGGAATCCCCAAGATTAGGCTCTTGCCACTCCATGTTCCATAATCCATCAAATCTTTACCCAAAACTTGAACACTTCAGAACACAAAACTTAAAAGAAAATCTCGTGAGCTCCGTTAGTAAAATAAAACAAACCACCACTTCAAGGTAATATAATGAACTCATTTTTATTTTTATTTGTGGTAAACCTACTGTATTCCAACTTCTCTATGGTTCATACACTCAAATACTAGCCATAGATTCATCAAAATAAGCAAACAACACACGAAAAATAGAATCTGTCAAAAACAGAACATTCTGTAGAAATCTGTAGGTTTAGAATACTTCTGGAACCCCAAAAATTCTAAAATAAATTGCTGGACGTGAGTAATTTATCTATAAATCATATTCAAAAAGAATTAACTAAATAGTACTCTCCAGTAAAACATGGCAGCAAATATCATGAGCGCGAAAGTTTCTGTTTTTTACAGCAACATCGCAAAGACTTTCCCCAAGCCTTCGCAAAGGTTCTACTTGGCACAAACACTAATTAAAATCATAAAACCACATCTAAACAGAGGCTAGATAAATTATTTATTACTAAACATAATCAAAAAGCAAGAAACAAAAATAAAATTGGGTTGCCTCCCAACAAGCGCTATCGTTTAACGCCCCTAGCTAGGCATAAAAGCAAGGATAGATCTAGGTATTATCATCTTTGGTATCCAATTCTTCAATAGAACACTTATAACCCTTAGGAGTTTCCTTCTTTCTATTAATGATTAAACTACTCGGCAAGAAATCAAGAAAATCATTTGTAGCAAAAGGTTCCTTAATGATAGCGAGAAAGTTGGGGTGAACACTTATGGATTTGAGATCCACATTTTCCTTACTAGAAGTTTCACCCTTATTTTTAGGAACGTACATTAGTTTGGCAACTTTGGTAGGAGGATTTGAAGTATTCCTTATGGCAGAAAAAGCGTACCCCAAGTTGGTGATAATACCCTCAAGTTTATCAATTCTACTGGAATCGTGGTCTATTCTTTCATTAACTACGGCTTCTTTTTCTTTAAAACTTTTCAGAGTAACTCCTACCTTAGATCCATATTAGGTAATTTGGTTGTGGTTCTTTTTATCCAAATTCTCAATCAATTCTACAGTGGCAATTTTATTTTCAATAATACCAAGCCTTTGGATACATGTTCAAAAGTTAACATAGTTCCATTAACCAAGAGAGGTGGTGTGCCAAACAAATCTATCATAGCATTATAAGAATCAAAAGTGTGGCTACCCAAGAAATTTCCTCCGGTAATGGTATCAAGAATATATCTATGCCAAGGGATGATGCCCACATAAAAATTGTGAAGAAGGACGGAAGTAGATCGCTTCCTAGTAGATCTATTTTGCGCATTTTAAATTCTAAACCAAGCATCTTTTAGATTTTCTCCCTCCCTTTGTTTAAAATTAAGGACCTCATTCTCGGAAGACAAAGGAGTAGATAAAGGACTATCCATAATGACGAACCAAGCAAAAGAAAAGGCGAACGGAAAAAGAGGGCGAATAAAAAGGCAAGGGTGAAGTGGGGGAGAGGAAAACGAGAGGAAAATGGCAAATAATGTAATGCGAGGGATAAGAGTTTGTGATGGGTACTTGGTATGTCTTGACTTGTGCGTAGACTCCCCGGCAACGGCACCAGAAATCCTTCTTGCTACCTCTTGAGCACTGCATTGGTTTTCCCTTGAAGAGGAAAGGGTGATGCAGCAAAGTAGCGTAAGTATTTCCCTCAGTTTTTGAGAACCAAGGTATCAATCCAGTAGGAGGCCACACGCAAGTCCCTCGTACCTACACAAACAAAAAAGAACCTCGCAACCAACGCGATAAAGGGGTTGTCAATCCCTTCATGGTCACTTACGAGAGTGAGAACTGATAGAGATGATAAGATAATATTTTTGGTATTTTTATGAGAAAGAGTAAAAGTAAAGATTGCAAAATAAAAGGTAATAGAAATAGCTTGTTGATGGAAGATTAATATAATGGAGAATAGACCCGGGGGCCATAGGTTTCACTAGTGGCTTCTCTCAGGATAGCATAAGTATTACGGTGGGTGAACGAATTACTGTCGAGCAATTGATAGAAAAGCGAATAATTATGAGAATATCTAGGCATGATCATGTATATAGGCATCACGTCTGTGACAAGTAGACCGACTCCTGCCTGCATCTACTACTATTACTCCACACATCGACCGCTATCCAGCATGCATCTAGAGTATTAAGTTCATAAGAACAGAGTAACGCATTAGGTAAGATGACATGATGTAGAGGGATAAACTCAAGCAATATGATATAAACCCCATCTTTTTATCATTGATGGCAACAATACAATACGTGTCGTTTCCCTTTCTGTCACTTGGATGGAGCACCACAAGATTGAAGCCAAAGCTAAGCACTTCTCACATTGCAAGAAAGATCAATCTTGTTGGGGATATAACTACGAGGTATGACCCACCCAGGAGGGGCCGGATCAATCTTAATGACGGGTTACTCAAAGAATCCCGACGAGTATACAAGGCGACGGTTCATTATAAGACTTGTAGCAGGCCCAAGCCCAGAGGCGGCTTAAAGCCCATAATTGTAAACTGCCATGTATGAGTAAGACTTGTAAAGTAAGGCATGTAAAAGAAGTCACCGAGCCGGACACGTAGTATGAGCCGGCCGGGACTCTGTAGGCCGCCAGGCATCAACCCGTGTATATAAGGGGACGACCCGGCGGCGGCTTAGGGCAAGAAACAACAGATCGAGAGCCAAGCTAGCGTATTTCGCTCCTTGGTCATCAAAACCTAGCAATACCACAACAACTGGGCTAGGCTTTACCTTTACCGCAAGGGGCCGAACCAGTATAAACCTCCCGTGTCCTTTGTCCCGATTAACCCCTTTAAGATTCCTAGTTGTGATGGCTCCACGACTAAGTCCTTTCACTAGGACATCTGTCGTGACAATTCCACAACAGTTGGCGCCCATCGTGGGGCCAGTGCACGGTGGATTTGAGTTCTTGAAGGGCCACTTCGAAGGGCTCAAGGTATACGTTGTGGGTCGGATGACCAAGAGTCGTCGCGGCAAGCTCTACATCAACGACACAGGCTGGGGACCCGATGTCGGCTCAATTGAGTATGGGTATCGGGTCCCCTTCGGCAGAAACCACGTCTTCATTGGCCGGATCGGTGAGCCGGGCCCTGAGCCGGACATCTGCACCGACATCATCGAGATGGCTCAGCGTGCGAGACCCGCCCGGACTCAGCTGGCCGTAAGGCGTGCCTTCATGGGTTGCATCCATGGAGGGAAATTTTCTGAAGGATCCGTGGATGGTGGTGAGACGGCTGCCCACTCTGATGGCAAGTCATCCACAGGTGAGACGGATTCATTGTATAAACTACAAGATGGTGGGCTTGGGGGCTGTTCCAATGGCAGCAGTATTCCAGACCCCTTTAAGCCGTCGAATCGAGCTGGGGTCTTCATGGCTGGCACCCAACCCGGTCAGAATTCTATGGCCGCAGCAGCGTTAGCCACCGGTCGGCAGCAGCCGGGTCAGGAGACCCCGTGTGCCCGCCGGCTCAGGTGCTGATGGATCTCATGGATAGGATGACGACCTTGTTGACCACCGTGGTTGAACCGGCAGACAAAGCTCAGCACGACGCAGAGGTGGCATGGTTACGTGGGGAGGTAGCACAAGACAATGAGAATTTAGCAGCGGAGGACGTAAGGATGGCTGCAAAACGGGCTGCTCTGGATGCTCGTGCTCAGCAGCTTCAGGCAGAGACTTTCCGGCTCTCGGTGGATCTAAACGCGTCAAACGAGGTCATGAGGAGAAGGCACCAAAAGGCTCAATCATGTCTGCCTCTGACTTATGATCCTAGGAACCTCTTCCACACACCTGGGGCTAGTCCCAGTAACCCGCCAGAGGCAAACTGGATCACAACACCCTGGACTAGGGTGCCGGTTCGACCGCGGGCCATGGAACCCCCTCGTGTGAATACTGCTCCGCCTCATTATGCACCAATACCACCGGGTCACTTTTCTAACCCTTTGGAGAATCTTATCGCCGCGTCGGCTCGTTTGGCGGCTCTCCCGATGGAAGGCGACTGTCCAACAGCGATCGAAACATGAAGGGTCAGAGAGCCATGAAGACCCCAGCGATCGAAACACAGCGGCACAATAGGATGCATACTCTTATAGTCGAGACAGAATCCATTCAACCCCTCGCCCAAGCCGGAGCCTGAGCTATAGCAGGCATATGGACTCAGCGGCCATGTCAAGCAACGCCCAACGCCGTAACCAACCACGCGGGCATGACCCGGCCCAAGGTGGAGCTCTTAACTTGGCGGACCATGAGAGGATCCGTCAAGAGGCTGAGCGGGCGGTTCAACAGGCAGCTGAGCTGGTGGCTCACCAAGCTTTTCTGGTTTATCCAGCGACCACTGTTGAAGCAGGTGTGGCCTCAAGGACAGTAGGTGTCCCTTGTCTAGTGCCGGCTCTGCGTAATGAGCGATTGCCAAAGGACTTTAAGGGGCCTCGTAAGGTACCTAATTACACAGTCGACCTGCATCCCGGGGCATGGATTGAAAGTTACGAGATGGCCATGGAGTTATTGGAGGTCAGTGAAACGTCTCCAACGTATCTATAATTTTTTATTGCTCCATGCTATATTATCTACTGTTTTGGACATTAATGGGCTTTATTATCCACTTTTATATTATTTTTGGGACTAACCTATTAACCGGAGGCCCAGCCCAGAATTGCTGTTTTTTGCCTGTTTTAGGGTTTCGAAGAAAAGGAATATCAAAGGAGTCCAAACGGAATGAAACCTTCGGGAACGTGATTTTCTCAATGAACAAGACCCGGGAGACTTGGATCCAACGTCAAGAAAGAAAA
>NC_057809.1:593246948-593276229 GCF_018294505.1 Triticum aestivum | reverse complement strand
CTCCTATATATATCCACGTACCCCCAAATGATCAAAGACGGAACTAAAACCCTAATTCCACTGCCGTAATGTTCTGTATCCACGAGATCCCATCTTGGGCCTGTTCCGGAGCTTCGCCAGAGGGGGCATCGATCACGGAGGGCTTCTACATCAACACCATAGCCCCTTCAATGAAGTGTGAGTAGTTTACCTCAGACCTACGGGTCCATAGTTAGTAGCTAGATGGATTCTTCTCTCTTTTTGGATCTCAATACAATGTTCTCCCCCTCTCTTGTGGAGATCTATTCGATGTAATCTTCTTTTTGTGGTGTGTTTGTTGAGACCGATGAATTGTGGGTTTATGATCAAGTCTATCTATGAACATTATTTGAATCTTCTCTGAATTCTTTTATGTATGATTGGTTATCTTTGCAAGTCTCTTCGAATTATCAGTTTGGTTTGGCCTACTAGATTGATCTTTCTTGCAATGGGAGAAGTGCTTAGCTTTGGGTTCAATCTTGCGGTGTCCTTTCCCAGTGACACTAGGAGCAGCAAGGCACGTATTGTATTGTTGCCATCGAGGATAACAAGATGGGGTTTTCATCATATTGCATGAGTTTATCCCTCTACATCATGTCATCTTTCTTAAGGCGTTACTCTGTTTTTAACTTAATACTCTAGATGCATGCTAGATAGCGGTCGATGAGTGGAGTAATAGTAGTAGATGCAGGGAGGAGTTGGTCTACTTGTCTCGGACGTGATGCCTATATACATGATCATGTCAATTGCTCAACAGTAATTTGTTCACCCGCCGTAGAATACTTATGCTCTCAAGAGAAGCCACTAGTGAAACCTATGGCCCCCGGGTCTATCTTTATCATATTAATCTCCTACTACTTAGTTATTTCCTTTGTTATTTACTTTGCCTTTATTTTACTTTGCATCTTTATCACAAAAATACCAAAAAAATTATCTTTATCATATCTATCAGATCTCACTCTCGTAAGTGGCCTTATAGGGATTGACAACCTCTATTTGCGTTGGTTGCGAGGATTTATTTGTGGTGTGCAGGTATGAGGGACTCGCGCATAGCCTCCTACTGGATTGATACCTTGGTTCTCAAAAACTAAGGGAAATACTTACGCTACTTTGCTGCATCATCCCTTCCTCTTTGGGGAAAACCAACGCAGTGCTCAAGAGGTAGCAAGAAGGATTTCTGGCGCCGTTGCCGGGGAGGTCTACGCAAAAGTCAACATACCAAGTACCCATCGCATACCCTTATCTCCCGCATTACATTATTTGCCATTTGCCTCTCGTTTCCTTGTCCCCCACTTCACCCTTGCCGTTTTATTTGCCCTCTCTCTCTATCCTCTATCTCTTTCTCTATTTGCCTCTTTTTGCCGCTTGCTTTTTGTTCGCTTGTGTGTTAGTTTGTTTGCTTGTCGTTATGGCTAGACCTTTATCTGCTCCGTTGTCTCCCGAGAATGAAATTATAAATTTTAAGCAAAGGGAGGAAGAAAATATAAAAGATGCTTGGTATAGAATTTGCAATGCTCAAAATAGATCTACTAGTAAGCAATCTACTTCCGTTCTCCTTCGCAATTTTTATGTAGGCATTACTCCTTGGCACAGATATGTTCTTGATACTATTACCGGAGGGAACTTCTTGGGTAGCCATACTTTTGATTCTTATAATGTTATGATAGATTTATTTGGCTCACCCCCTCTCTTGGTTAATGGAACTGTATTAACTTTGGAGCATGTAACGAAAAGGCTTGAAATTATTGAAAATAAGGTTGCTACCGCAGAGTTAATTTAAAATTTGGATAAAAAGATCCACAGCCAAATCTCTCAATATGGATCTAAAGTAGGAGTCACTTTCAAAAATATTAAAGAAAAGGAACCCATAGTTAATGAGAAAGTAAATCACGATTCTACTAGGATCGATAAACTTGAGGATATTATTACCAACTTGGGAACCGCTTTTTATTCCATAAAGAATACTCCAAGTCCTTCCACTAAAGTTGCCAACCTTATGTACGGTCCTAAAAATAAGGGTGAATCCTCTAGTAAGGAAAATGCGGATCTCAAATCTATAAGTATTCATCCCAATCGTTTAGCTATCATTAAGGAACCATTTGCTACAAATGAATTTTTTGATCTTATGCCTAAAAGTTTGATAATTAATAAAAAGAGAGAAATTCCTGAAGATAGTAGATGCCTAATTGAAGAATTTCCTACCAAAGATGGCAATGCCTAGATTTATTCTTGCTTGTTATGCCTAGCTAGGGGCGTTAAACGATAGCGCTTGTTGGGAGGCAACCCAATTTTATTTTTAGTCCTTGCTTTTTTCTCCTGTTTAGTAATAAATAATTTATCTAGCCTATTTTTTGGTTGTGTTTTTTGTGTTTAATTAGTGTTTGTGCCAAGTAGAACCGTTGGGAAGACTTGGGGAAAGTCTTGTTGAACTTGCTGTAAAAAACAGAAACTTTAGCGCTCACGAGAACTGCTGCCATTTTTATTTGCAAAGTGCTATTTAGTTAATTCTTTTTTCAGATGATTAATAGATAAATTCATCACGTCCAGAAATTAATTTTAGAATTTTTTGGGTTCCAGATCTTGCGCTAGCTACAGATTACAACAGACTGTTCTGTTTTTGACAGATTTTGTTTTTCGTGTGTTGTTTGCTTATTTTGATGAATCTATGGCTAGTAAAATAGTTTATAAACCATAGAGAAGTTGTAATACAGTAGGTATAACACCAATATAAATAAATAATGAGTTCATTACAGTACCTTGAAGTGGTCTTTTATTTTCTTTCGCTAACAGAGCTCACGAGATTTTCTACTTTAAGTTTTGTGTTGTGAAGTTTTCAAGTTTTGGGTAAAGATTTGATGGATTATGGAATAAGGAGTGGCAAGAGCCTAAGCTTGGGGATGCCCATGGCACCCCCAAGATAATCTAAGGACACCTAAAAGCCAAAGCTTGGGGATGCCCCGGAAGGCATCCCCTCTTTCGTCTACTTCTATCGGTAACTTTACTTGGAGCTATATTTTTATTCGTCGCATGGTATGTGTTTTGCTTGGAGCGTCTTGTATGATTTGAGTCTTTGCTTGTTAGTTTACCACAATCATCTTTGCTGTACACACCTTTTGAGAGAGCCATACATGATTTGGAATTTGTTAGAATACTCTATGTGCTTCGCTTATATCTTTTGAGTTATATTTTTTTTGCTCTAGTACTTCACTTATATCTTTTAGAGCACGGTGGTGGATTTGTTTTATAGAAACTATTGATCTCTCATGTTGCACTTAGATTATTTTGATAGTCTTAATAGCATGGTAATTTGCTTAAAATCCCAATATGCTAGGTATTCAAAGTTAGTAAAATTTTCTTAAGAGTGTTTTGAATACTAAGAGAAGTTTGATGCTTGAGGATTGTTTTGAGATATGGAGGTAATAATATCAAAGTCATGCTAGTTGAGTAGTTGTGAAATTGAGAAATACTTGTGTTGAAGTTTGCAAGTCCCGTAGCATGCATGTATGGTAAACGTTATGCAACAAATTTGAAACATGAGGTGTTATTTGATTGTCTTCCTTATGAGTGGCGGTCGGGGACGAGCGATGGTCTTTTCCTACCAATCTATCCCCCTAGGAGCATGCGCGTAGTACCGAGGTTTTTGATGACTTGTAGATTTTTGCAATAAGTATGTGAGTTCTTTATAACTAATGTTGAATCTTCTCTGAATTCTTTTATGTATGATTGGTTATCTTTGCAAGTCTCTTCGAATTATCAGTTTGGTTTGGCCTACTAGATTGATCTTTCTTGCAATGGGAGAAGTGCTTAGCTTTGGGTTCAATCTTGCGGTGTCCTTTCCCAGTGACACTAGGAGCAGCAAGGCACGTATTGTATTGTTGCCATCGAGGATAACAAGATGGGGTTTTCATCATATTGCATGAGTTTATCCCTCTACATCATGTCATCTTTCTTAAGGCGTTACTCTGTTTTTAACTTAATACTCTAGATGCATGCTGGATAGCGGTCGATGAGTGGAGTAATAGTAGTAGATGCAGGGAGGAGTTGGTCTACTTGTCTCGGACGTGATGCCTATATACATGATCATGTCAATTGCTCAACAGTAATTTGTTCACCCGCCGTAGAATACTTATGCTCTCGAAAGAAGCCACTAGTGAAACCTATGGCCCCCGGGTCTATCTTTATCATATTAATCTCCTACTACTTAGTTATTTCCTTTGTTATTTACTTTGCCTTTATTTTACTTTGCATCTTTATCACAAAAATACCAAAAATATTATCTTTATCATATCTATCAGATCTCACTCTCGTAAGTGGCCTTATAGGGATTGACAACCCCTATTTGCGTTGGTTGCGAGGATTTATTTGTTTTGTGCAGGTACGAGGGACTCGCGCATAGCCTCCTACTGGATTGATACCTTGGTTCTCAAAAACTAAGGGAAATACTTACGCTACTTTGCTGCATCATCCCTTCCTCTTTGGGGAAAACCAACGCAGTGCTCAAGAGGTAGCAATCAGTGACATAGCAATGGCCAAGTACTTCACCATGATGTTAGATGGAACGGCTCGCACTTGGTTGAAGGGGTTGCCACCCAACTCCATCGGTTCATGGGTGGAGTTAAAAGCCCGGTTCATTCAGAACTTCAAAGATACATGTAAGCAACCTATGTCGACCATGGACTTGACTAACTATAAGCAAGAGGAAGGTGAATCCACGACCCATTGGGTGCGCCGGGTCAAGGAATTAATACATTCATCTGATAAGATGGATGCCGGCTCTGCGGTCTTAATGTTGGAGAAAAAATGCCGTTTTGAACCTCTGAAACAGAAGCTGGGGCGGCTCAAGCGTGATTGTAATGGCATGGGCCAGCTGATGGCGGCTCTGGTCAAGTACGCCGATTCTGACAGTACCAAGGATCCCGCGTCTGACGAAGAGAAGACAGGGAAGGGAAAGAAGAACGACAACGGGAAAGGTCACCAGCGAAACCCGGCGAATCAAGGAGGTAATAAACGTAAGGCTGACAGTAGTCTGGAGTTTGTGGCTAACGCCAATACACAGTGCAACAATCAACGGCGCAAGGGGAGGCCACCTCCTCGGTCAGGCGGGTCAGGTCCCACCCTCGCTGCTAAATGAACCTTGTCCAAGGCACGGCACCCGGGAGAAGCCTGCTACCCATCAATGGAAAGACTGTACGATCATGAAGGCTTTTAAGAATTCCAACATGTTTGATGGTAACCACGGACCTGGCGACGCCTCTAGTGGGGGCGGCTTTCATGCCCCGGGCGTCGGTTCAGGCGGTTTTCACGGCCAGAGCCCTCAAAGCAGTCAGGGCGGCTATAATCAGCAATCCGGCCAAGGTAATCAGCAGCAGCAGTCCGGGTATCAGAGTAACCGAAAGTAGTTGAACAGTGGGCAGTATCACGTATTCACCACCAGTTGGGCAAAAAGGGACCAGAAACTTCATAAGAGGGCTGTGAATGTTGTTGAACCGGCGGTTCCACGTTATTTGAGATGGTCAGAGCAGCCTATCGTATGGAGTAGGGAAGACCACCCTCCCCGGGTTGATAATCCGGGTCATCTGGCTTTAGTGGCTGCGCCTCAGGTTGATGGATATAAATTCACTAAAGTGCTCATGGACGGAGGCAGTAGCATCAACATCCTCTATTATGAGACATTCTGTCGCATGGGGTTAACTAACAAAAGTCTTAAGATGTCCAATACTGTTTTTTATGGAGTTGTGTCTAGTAGGTCGGCATACCCAGTTGGTAAGATTGAGCTGGAAGTAGCGTTTGGGGACGAGTATGATTCTAGGGCTGAGAAGTTAACTTTTGAAGTGGTTAAGATCAAAAGCATGTATCACACTCTGTTTGGACGACTGGCTTATGCTAAGTTCATGGCACGGCCATGTTATGTTTATCTGCAACTCAAAATGTCGGCTTATAAGGGCACCATCATAGTGCATGGAAGCCGGAAGATAGCCCTGGAATGTGAAG
Organism: Triticum aestivum; assembly: GCF_018294505.1. Lineage (NCBI taxonomy): Eukaryota > Viridiplantae > Streptophyta > Magnoliopsida > Poales > Poaceae > Triticum > Triticum aestivum. Next base: position 593,270,220 of record NC_057809.1, on the reverse strand, counting down.
AAGGTGATGCTGCTTACGCCAGGTTTGTTTGTGCAATAGAGGAATTGAAGTTTTATAAGGATAATGTTGACCCGGCAGACATGACGTCTTTGAAGAAGCCAACTACGGAGCATGAGCCGGCACTGAAATTTAAGTCAGCTGATGATACCAAGATGATTGATTTTGTGCCTGGCGACTCATCCAAATAGTTCATTATCAGTGCTAACTTGGATCCAAAATAGGAAGGCATGCTCATCGAGTTCATCCGTGAGAACTGGGACATCTTTGCATGGAAGCCTTCTGACATGCCGGGTGTACCAAGAGAACTCGCTGAGCACACTCTCAATTTGATCCAAAGTTTAAGCCGGTCAGGCAGTTTCTTCGGAGGTTTCATGAGGAAAGGCGCAAGGCTATTGGAGAAGAGGTGGCCCGGCTCTTGGCAGCCGGGTTTATTGTGGAAGTCTTTCACCCAGAGTGGTTGGCTAACCCGGTGCTTGTGCTAAAAAAGAACGGCACCTGGCATATGTGTGTGGATTACACAGATTTAAACAAGGCTTGTCCGGCTGATCCTTTTGCTCTCCCTCGTATTGATCAAATCATTGATGCTACGGCGGGTTGTGAGCGTTTGAGTTTTTTGGATGCTTATTCTGGCTATCATCAGATCAAAATGGCAGTTAAGGACCAGGAGAAGCCAGCTTTCATCACTCTGTTTGGAGCCTTCTGCTATATGTCTATGCCTTTTGGGCTTAAAAGTGCCCAGGCGACTTATCAGTGATGTGTACAGAACTGTCTTCATAACTAGATTGGGCGTAATGTTCATGCTTATGTGGATGATATAGTGGTTAAATCCAGAGAGAAGGAAACTCTAGTAGATGATCTGAAAGAGACCTTTGATAACCTCCGGGTCTACAAGATGATGCTTAACCCGGCCAAATGCGTTTTTGGAGTCCCAGCTGGCAAGATTTGGGGCTTTTTGGTGTCTAACAGAGGCATTCGGGCTAACCCGGAAAAATTAAGGAGATTACATCTTTGGCTAAACCGGCGTGCATCAATGACGTTTAGCGGCTGGCGGGTCGAGTTGCAGCTTTGAGACAGTTCATAAGCCGGTTGGGTGAGAAGGCTATGTCGTTGTATCAAATGATGAAAAATACGGATCACTTTGTCCGGAGTGATGCTGCTAACTCCGCCTTTGAAGATCTGAAAAGACAGCTTGCTGAGCCGTCGGTTCTTGCTGCCCCCGTTGAGAAGGAGCCGCTGTTGTTATATGTGGCTGCTAATTCACGGGTCGTCAGTGTGGCCATTGTTGTGGAGCGCAAGGAGGCTGGCAAGGAACATCCATTTCAACGGCTGGTTTACTACGTCAGTGAGGTGCTCATTGAATCCAAGGAAAGATATCCACATTGGCAGAAGCTTGTTTATGGGGTGTTCATGGCAAGCCGGAAGCTTAAGCATTACTTTTGGGGTCATCCTATCACTGTGGTTAGCTCTGCTCCTTTGGGAGATATTATTCCAAATAGAAAATCCATAGGACGAGTCGCCAAGTGGGCCATTGAGCTTGGGTCTCATAATTTAAAGTATGTGCCACGTACTGCCATTAAGTCTCAAGCACTGGTGGACTTCATTAACGATTGGACGGAGTTGCAGATACATGAAGATAAGCCAGACAACACATATTGGACGATTCATTTCGATGGGTCCAGACAGTTGGAAGGCTCGAGGGCTGGAGTTGTTTTAACTTCTCCTCGAGGTGACAAGTTTTGTTATGTGTTGCGATTGATGTTTCCTTGTACTAACAACGCAGCAAAGTATGAGGCCTTACTCCATGGTCTTCGAATGGCTAAAGAGATGAGGTTAAGCCGGGTACGGTGCCTTGGCAACTCAGATTTGGTGGCTCAGCAGGTATTAGGCAAGTGGGACTCCAAGGACCCTCTCATGGTGGCTTATCACCGGGAGGTTGATGTTGTTGCTGGACACTTCAAGGGTTATCAAGTGGAGCACATTGACCGCAGAAGAAACAAAGCGACCGATGCTTTAAGCCGGTTGGGATCTCAGCGTAAGCTGGTGCCACCTAACACTTTTCTGGATGTTCTACCTAACCCTTCTGTCAAGTTGCCTATAGAGGAAGATTTGGCTGTTCCAGACCCGGAGGCACAGTTGGTGGCGGCTCTTAATTTCATTCCAGATTGGACAGTACAATGTTTGGCTTATATGACCCAGGGTGAGTTGCCAGAGGATGAGACCTTGGCTAGACAAATAACCCGGTGGTCTAAGTCAATGACGATTTCCAATGGTGAGTTGTATCATCACAGCGTTACCGGGGCGTTTCAACGTTGTGTCTCTCCTGAAGAAGGTCAAGAGATTCTTCGTGAGATCCATGAAGGAGATTGTGGACATCATGCCGGTTCAAAGTCTCTTGTGGCCAAAGCTTTTTGTCATGGTTTCTACTAGCTAACGGCTCACGCTAATGCGGAGGATCTGGTCAGTAGGTGCGATGGGTGTCAAAATTTTGCACGACGAGCGCACGTGCCGACTCAAGAACTGCGGATTATTCCAATCACTTAGCGGTTTGCAGTCTGGGGGCTCGACATGGTTGGACCTTTCAAAGGGTCTAAAGATAAGAAGACGCACCTTTCGGTGGCAGTGGACAAGTTCACAAAATGGGTTTAGGCAAAGCCGGTCAGTAAGTGTGATGTGGCCATGGCGGTTCAATTCATGAAGAAGGTGATCTTTCGTTTTGGATTTCCACATAGCATTATCACTGATAATGGCACTAATTTGTCCCAGGGAGACATAGAAGAGTTTTGTCAACGGGAGCATATCCGACTTGATGTTTCATCAGTAGCTCACCCCCAATCCAATGGTCAAGCTGAAAGAGCCAATCAGGAAACCCTGAAAGGTCTAAAACCCCGGCTTATGGTCCCTTTACAACGGATGCCGGGTTGTTGGGTGGAACAATTACCCTCTGTGATATGGAGTATCAATACTACCCCTAACAGGTCTATGGGTTATACGCCCTTCTTCATGGTTTATGGAGCAGAGGCAGTTCTGCCCAGCGACATCCGTCATGACTCGCCCCGCGTGGCAGCTTACGTTGAAGCTGATAATGAACAAGCGCGATAGGATGCGCTTGACTTATTAGATGAGGAGCGATACTTAGTAGCAGCCCGATCAGCAATTTACCAACAGGACCTGCACCGTTATCACAGCCGCCGGGTTAAGTCTAGAACTTTTCAAGAAGGTGATCTGGTGCTCCGGCTCATCGAGGATCAGTTTGATGCACACAAGCTATCCCCACCTTGGGAAGGACCCTTTGTGGTCAGCAAAAACTTAAACAACGGGTCATATTACCTTATCGATGTTCAAGAGCACCAAGACTCACGTAAGTCAGAGGAGGAGACCCACTGACCGTGGAATATTGCTCATCTTCCGCCTTACTACACTTGAGCCACCGGCTCTCATAATGTACATACTTTGATGTTGTATATGTTATGATAAATAATAAAGCAGGACCTCTGTCCTTTTTTGATCATATATCTTTATTATTATAATTATCCAAACAACCAGTAGGGGGCTGATCGTATTTGAATCTAGCTTAACCCTTTTGGTCCGGCTCATGATCGTATTCGAATCTAGCCGTTAAACCTCATGGTCACCAGGGGGCTTCCTGTTCAAACATGGGTCGTATTTGAACCAAAGAGAACATAGCTGTCGTAACCCTCATGATCGGCGCAAAGCCAAACTCACTAGGGGGCTTCTTGATCGTATCCGAATCATAGCTTAACCCCTTTTTGGGTCCGACTTGGATCGTATTCGAATCAGGGTCGTTAAAAACCTCTCAAGGTCATTTGGGGGCTTCCTGTTCAAACATAAGTCATATTCGAACCAAAGAGAACATAGCTGTCGGTACCCTCTTGATCGGTGCAACGCCAAAGCCACTGGGGGCTACATGATCGTATTCGAATCCTAGCTTAACCCCTTTGGTCCAGTTTACTGATCGTATTCGAATCAGAAGCCTCCAGATTATTCTTAACGCTTGATTTACATTGTTTGAAACATACTATTTTTGTTTTACTGGTTTTTTGTTGTCTCAAATCTTACTGTAAGTATGGTTCAATTTAAACCGGCTTGGTTATTGGACGATGAGTTTCCAAGGTATGACAATCATCAGACATATGGAGGTATTAACTTCTACAAATAAAATGGGTTGTTAACCTTACTATCCGGGTCATATAAGTCGGCAATTCAGAATCAAATAACACAGGTATGACATTGTCGTTCATAAAACAGATTTATCTGTGTTTTTTTGTTAATCAAAGGATTTTTTGGCCTTTTTTATCTTTACATCTGGTCCTGATTATTCCACTATGATGATTTCATAGTTATGTATCAGATGTTTTGACCCGTCCAGCGATAAACCGCCAGGACAGTTTTTTCATCTTTTGCATACAGGAACACCCTAACACTGCAGATGTGATAAAGGATATAATGCATATATTGACATGACGGGTAAAACAGTCATATGCAACATACTATGCACGACGGCGTAGGCAAAATAGGCAGTTTTCAAGCTAACCTGTTACAAGACATTAAGAGCCCAAAAAGGTTAAAACTATTTTTTCTCAACTAAAAGTCGGATTATTCGGACGATTATGACTCCTCCCTCACCTGTTCACCTCCCTCTACTGGTTGGAAGCCGGATTTGGACCAATCAAAGGGATCCAGAGAAATGAACTCAGCTTCATCATCAATTAGACCAGCCGGGTCAATTTCTGGGGCAAAAGTGTGTTGGCGAACCGGCGGGATAAGATCTGTCATTTTATATGAGGGAGTTGCCATCTTCTTATTTTCAACATCAAAACCCAGCTGATATTTATCAATGTTGGTTTCCTCGCCAAGGATGGTAGCATGAGGACGAACTCCCCTCACACAAGCAACAAAATCGTCATGATCAAACGGAGTCCCATCTTCTTTCAAGGGGCGATACCCCATGGCTACATCCGCCGGGTCGAGTTCGGGCACCCAGGCTTTGGAACGGCTCAGTGCGGTTAGGGCTCCAGCTCTTGCGCAAGACCGCTTGACTTCTTGGAATCTGGTGGGTAGGATTGACAATTTCTTCAAGACGTCACTTAAGAGGTTTGGTCCTTGGTTGGCTGGGGATATAATGGCAAGCGCCCGTTGAGCTCTAGTGTACAGCTGCTCCACCAGGGTGTAAACCGCCTTGAGTTTTATTAAACTGTTTTGGCTCAGATTGTTGCTCCGGGGACCTACGGGTGTTTTTAAAAGGTTAAGAAGGCGACTTATACTTCTGTCAAAAAAGAGTGCAAGTAACTAAGGCAAATGACTCACCAAAGATTGCGGAGACCACTGAGACACGCGGTTTTTAAGCCGGTGAGCTCCGTGGTAACCTCCTTGAGAGCCGCCTCCGCTATCTCAGCACGCTATGTCAGCAAGGTTTTCTCATTGGCCCCGGATATCTTCTCCGCATCAAAACTGGTCTTCATTTTTTCAGCTTCAGAGAGGCTCAACTAGAGTTTGGAGTCAGCGTTCTTTATCTCCGGCTCTTGATCCACCAGCCAGGTCTTTGCATCAGTCAATTGAGACCCCAATTCAGTTAAGGCAGTCTGCAATCATGCATAGGTGTGTTAAAATGTATTTCAATAAAGGTTATCATGATTAAAGTCCCAAGTTCTTTGCAACGCAACACCAGTCGGCACTTGGGGGCTAATGTCTGCCAAAGCATTTTTTTAATGTGAAATGTCTCTTCTATGATTAAAGTCCCAAGTGTTTTACAAGTAACAATGCTTGGTACTTGGGGGCTAATGCATGATATTAAGAAAGTTTTTTCATGTTGAGCCGGATCACACTATTTGTTTGGACTAATTCAAGACAGTTATGAAGTTAAGTACCGGTTCATTCGTGATAAAATTGAGCCGGCCGTTGGGGACTATAGGTGAAATTTATGCTGGACTTATGGAAAATCTAAGACAGAGCATCAACGTATATCACAAGTCTGCAGATCATTCAGGTTCATCATAATCTGGAGACTTGGGGGCTGGCAGAGCATATATAAGCTAGTGAAAGCCAGTAAACGTACCTCATATTTCAGCTGCAGTTGCTTGACCATCTCAATTTCCGAGTCACGGGTGGAATGCACATGAGTGAGGTATCCAGACAACACGTCATTTACGTTCAGGTGAGCATAATGAGAGACGTCAAATAGCACCTTCTGCCTCTCTAAAGCCTCTTGCTTAGCAGAGTGCCAGGCCAGTACAGTTGGGTTGCCCGGCTAAAAGAATCGACTACCAGTAATTAAGACATCATTGTCAGAAGTCGTCGGCGGGTTGGCTGAGCTAGATGGCTCAGTGGTAGACGGATTAAGAATGGTCTCATCAACTGATGGCTCAGGAGGGTCTGATTGAACGTTGACAGTCGGATCTTCTGGTGCTTTAGGTTGTTCAGGAGGAGTTGGTATTGTCGGTTCAGGTGCAGGATCTTTCGGGTCTTCTGCCGGTTTAGTCACCTTGGCTTTCTTGGACTTTGCTTGACCGTTAAGAAAGATTCTAAGAGACAGTTAGTATAATGATGCAGTTTTAAAGATGCAAAAGAAAGATGATTTTCCTTACCCATGGGCAGTCTTGATAGCCGGAAATTGAGTTTGTGACGAGTCTCCAGAAGAGCGAGAAACCTCCTGCAAAAGTAAAATAAAGTTAAGAGAGTAAGGAAATAGATTCATTGATAAAAGCAAAAGACAAAGATGAAAGAAACCTCATTTTGGCGTTTTCGAGGAGTTTTTTGTAAGCCAGAGGACAGTTCATCGCCGTCATTAGTCTGGGCCTGACGGTGGCTCTCATGCTGCTGCTTTTTCAAAAGAAATTGAGGATCCAAATAAGCCAAAGGGTGTGAAAACCTTACTTTCCGGGTTACCAGTCGAGGTTTCGGTCTTGGCAAAGGTTCTGAGTCGGAGGAAATAGTTACCTCTTCTGCTGCCTGGCTGGCCCCCGTGTCATCCTGGCAATAGTCAGTGTCAATAATGTTGTTAAAAAACAAGGCCAAGGGAGTCAAGGGCTACCTCCGACTCAGAAACGTCATCCAGCTGGAATATATTAGAAGCAGTCTTTTTCTTCTTGGCCTTCCGGGTTGTCTTCCTGGCGGCTATGGCAGCGGCTCTAACTTTCTTGGCGGCTTCATGATCATATTTGGCCTTCCAGAAGTCAAATTTGGCCTATAGGCAAATAACAGGTTAAAAGTCATGCAAGTAATTAACTACTAAAGAAAAAAGGAGGTCAAGGTGGTTCACCTCTAGTGCCGGGTTAAGTTTGCAGAATGGATTTAATCCAACCTTACTGCAGTCCTCGTATTTTCCGTTCACAAGGATGGTTGACATTGCAACAATGTCCTCTTCAGTTATTTGTACAGAACTATGACACAGAGAGTCATCTCGGCCTCCGCCATATTTATACAACAACTTGCAACGGCGGCTATTAGAGGGATGACCCGCCATGCGATCCGGCAACGGATCAGGTCTACTCCAGTTAGGTCGTTTCCCAATAAGGTTTGAATCCTTTTGATAGATGGGATAAGCTGCTTGCGTTCAGCAGCAGTAACCTTGTCAGGGAGCACAAACTTAGAATCAAGACGCTTCTTGCGATAACCCGGCAGTGGTTTTTCATCAGCTGGCGACGTGTCTTGGCAATAGAACCAAGTTTGGTTCCAATCTTTGGGATGGCTTGGTAAGACTACCAAAGGAAAGACAGCACCTTGTCGGCGCTGAATCGAGATTCCGCCAACGTAACGCCCCGAGACAGTTGCGCCAGGAGTCTTCCGGTGTTTCGTTGTTGTTGCCTTGTCATTTTCTTGCGTGTCACATCTTTCCATGTCATCATCCGCATTGCATCATCATGTTTTATAAACTTGCATCCGTCCCGGCCTCCTCGTTCTCTCCGTTGTCCGTTCTGAGCCCAGACTCACTTGCACGCGCCCGCGGCATGTCCGAAATAGTATTGTATAAGTGGCCGGAAAATGTTTTCGGAATGGGTTGAAAGTTGGCATGTGGTGTTGTTATGTTGTTAGTAGATCGCCTGCCAAGTTTCATCGCATTTGGAGCTCGTTTGATAGCCCAACCGTTAAACTATAGCGGCATTATAGTCGGTCTAACGTCGGATGTTTTCGGTCTCCGGAAACAGTCGCCGGGTCTCTCTCTTCTCTTCTCTTAGCTCGAGACCGTCTACACAGCCCACTACTCACCGCCAGGCCCTACCAAACCTCTCTCATCAGCCCGCGACCCTCCTCGCGCGCGCCCGAAAGCTGTCCCGGACCCCACTCGGGCTGTCGTCACCGTTGGATCCGAAACATCCCCAAACGTCTACAAAACATCTCCGTTTTGTAAATTGGGGCCCTAACCTATGTATCCGGGATCGTCCGATTACGATCGGATGGACCGAGTAGCCCCTAACCTAACCTATCTACCTATATAAACAATCAACCCTAATTTCTAGGGGAGTTGTCCCATCCATCCCTCTAGGAAGCCGCCACTAATCCTCTCGGGATCCCCTCATTCCAAATCGCCCTCGATCCAACTCCACATCACCTGATGCCTTCTTTCCCCGCTGCCCGAGCGCGCCCGTCCTCGCAGCTCTGCCGTGAACAGCCGCGCCATCCTGTTGCCTGCGCCCCACGCCGAGCTCGTCCTCAAGCACGCTGCCGCCTATAGCTTCCACGGCCGCCGACCACGACCAGCTCCGCCAGACCGGCCTCGCCCCATGCCTTCCCTCCTTCCTTTTCTTTCTCCCTCTCTCTTTTCTTACCTCTCTCCTCGTCATGACAGGAGCAGCCATGGCACCCCGTGAAGCTCTGCACGCCGCAAGCCATCACCTCCCCGTCGTCATCTTCAAGCTCGCTACTGCCTCGTCCTCGACCTTCCTCGCTCGGATCTGCTGCCGCGCCGTCCCGGAGTCCTCTCGCCGGAGTCCTTCTCCATGCCGCTGCGAGAGAACGGCTGCACTGCCTCTACCTCGGTGCACCTTCCCTCTATCGTTTCCTGCTCATGGCCGCCTCCAACCTCTCCAATGGCGCCTCGACCTCGCCACCACGTCGTTGCTCCGGCCAACTCCGGCAAGCCGTCGGCGATCTGGCCACCCAAGACGCCCCTGCCTCCTTCCTCGTCGCCGCCGAGTTCCCCTGCTTCATGCCTCTGCTCACACCGCTGCCAGATTGAGTGAGCGAGGGGAACGCTCGCGTTGACCGAGGCCCAGCTGCGCGACCTACCGGCCTCCCTCCTCCACCGAGTGGGCCGAGGCCCAGCTGCGCCCCCCTTTCGGCCTCACCTCACGACCGACTGTGACGTGGCCCATGTGAGCAGCCACCCCCAGCCCTCCTGTGCACTGTTGGCCCAGCTAGATGCGGCCCGTGTTATTTTTTCCCTGTGCTGCGATTTTAGCTATTATCCAGAGTTTGCCAGTTTTGCAGAAAAGACCTTCATGATCATGCATTTAATAAATCCATAACCGTGCATCAGAATTAAACAAACTTAATATGAAAGTTGCTTAGAATTTTGTGTAGGATAATAATATCCAACTTTCATCTATGTTTAAAATATTTAAAATGATGTTTGGTTAAATTTACTCCTACGCCATGTTAAAATGCTTTAATTTGTAATTAAATAACCGTAGCTCCGATTTTAATAATCCTTATATGTAAATGGGGTAGAATTTTGCCTAGTTTATCATGGTGACATTGTTTTGCATGCCTAACAACTCTAAAATATGGTTTAGGGCAGAACAGGACCTAACCTAATATATGCACATGAGGAGTTTCTGGATTTGTTGTTTGTTGTTTCCGGCCTCATTTAAACTTGACTAGATAGGTAGTTTTGCTTTGCTTCACCCTCTTGCCATGTTTAACAATATTTAATATTGTTGGGTACATAAACGAGATCGAACTAAAAACTTGTCGTGGTGTTTCGTCAATATGCAACTCGTTGCATATTGAGCTCCACTTAATTTGTAGGATTGCTTGTGCACCTTGTCATATCATGCATATTTAAACCGGACATGCATCATACTTGGTTGTGCATCATGCCATGGTCATGTGTTGGTTGTTTACTATGTTGTTTGCTTCTTTCCGGTGTTGCTTCTTCGGGTTGGTTTCGGTAACGTCATGATTGTGAGGACCCGTTCGACTATGCCCGTTTGTCTTCCTCATGGACTCGTTCTTCTTCCTTGCGGGATTTCAGGCAAGATGATCATACCCTCGAAATCACTTCTATCTTTGCTTGCTAGATGCTCGCTCTTTTGCTATGCCTATGCTGCGATACCTACCACTTGCTTATCATGCCTCCTATGTTGTTGAACCAAGCCTCTAACCCACCTTGTCCTAGCAAACCGTTGTTTGGCTATGTTACCGCTTTGCTCAGCCCCTCTTATAGCGTTGTTAGTTGCAGGTGAAGATTGAAGTTTGTTCCTTGTTGGAACATGGAGATGTTGTTCCTTGTTGGAACATGTTTACTTGTTGGGATATCACAATATATCTTATTTAATTAATGCATCTATATACTTGGTAAAGGGTGGAAGGCTCGGCCTTATGGCTGGTGTTTTGTTCCACTCTTGCCGCCCTAGTTTCCGTCATATCGGTGTTATGTTCCCGGATTTTGCATTCCTTACGCGGTTGGGTGATAATGGGAACCCCTTGACAATTCGCCTTGAATAAAACTCCTCCAGCAAGGCCCAACCTTGGTTTTACCATTTGCACTAACAACCTATAACCTTCCCTTTGGATTTCGCGAGCCCGAGGGTCATCTTTATTTTAAACACCCCCCCCCCCGGGCCAGTGCTCCTCTGAGTGTTGGTCTGAAACGGGCAGCCTGCGGGGCCACCTCGGGGAAACTCGAGGGTTGGTTTTACTCGTAGCCTGACCTATCCGGTGTGCCCTGAGAACGAGATATGTGCAGCTCCTATCGGGATTTGTCGGGGCATCGGGCGGCTTTGCTGGTCTTGTTTTACCATTTTCGAAATGTCTTGTAACCGGGATTCCGAGTCTGATCGGGTCTTCCCGCTAGAAGGAATATCCTTCGTTGACCGTGAGAGCTTGTGATGGGCTAAGTTGGGACACCCCTGCAGGGATTTGAACTTTCGAAAGCCGTGCCCGCGGTTATGGGCAGATGGGAATTTGTTAATGTCCGGTTGTAGAAAACCTGAAGTTGACCTTAATTAAAATACATCAACCGCGTGGGTAACCGTGATGGTCTCTTCTCGGCGGAGTCCGGGAAGTGAACACGATGTTGGAGTTATGCTTGACGTAGGTTGCTCTAGGATCACTTCTTGATCATAGATGTTCGATCGTGCTATTGCCTTCTCTTCTTGCTCTCATTTGCGTATGTTAGCCACCATATATGCTAGTCGCTTGCTGCAGCTCCACCTCATACCTTTACCTTACCCATAAGCTTAAATAGTCTTGATCGCGAGGGTGCGAGATTGCTGAGTCCCCGTGACTCATAGATACTTCCGAAACCAGCTTGCAGGTGCCGATGGGTCCGTGCAGATGACGCAACCAAGCTCAGGAGGAGCCCGATGAAGATCTTGTCCTTTGTGTTTTTTCATTCTAGTTGATCAGTAGTGGAGCCCAGTTGGGGCCGATCGAGGACCTTGTCGCATTTGGGGTTCTTCTTTTATTTTGGTTCCGTAGTCGGACCTTGATTGTATTTGGATGATGTAATGCTTTATTCACGTATTGTGTGAAGTGGCGATTGTAAGCCAACTATGCATTCTTTTCCCTTATGTATTACATGGGTTGTGTGAAGATTACCTCACTTGCGACATTGCTTTCAATGCGGTTATGCCTCTAAGTCGTGCTTCGACACGTGGGAGGTATAGCCGCATCGAGGGCGTTACAAGTTGGTAATCAGAGCCTTCCCCGACCTAAGGAGCCCTCACTGCTTGATCGAATTAGCGGACGAGTTGAGTCTAGAAAATGTTTTGAGTCATTTAGGAATTATATATCGGAGAGTTTAGGAATTCTTTTTACTCCCCAGTCCCTTCATCGCTCTGGTAAGGCATCCTGATGTAGAGTTTTGACTCTTCTCTTCTCAAATTTCACTAAAAAAATTTAGGATCACGCGGGTATCTTGGAATCGTTCCGATCGATTTGTGACGAGAACATTGTTATTGGTGCCTCCTGTTATTTAGGGGTTGTGGCAGTGTCCCAGGAAGTTGAGCTCCGAGGTGTTGTCGTCACAATTTTATCGTTGCCATTCTGGAATACCTGAGATTAGTTTCGCCGACATCAAAAATCTCTTTTATGCAGTTGTTGATGAGATAACCTCGACGCCACCCAGTACTGGGGCGGGAGTTCGGGAGTATTGCCATAACTCGTATAACGGATGCTTTTCGAAGGTTGAGGTAGATGATTTCCGAAGGTTTCTTGGTTATGTGTTGAAGGATGGATACAGCTGGATGTAGGAATTGCTAGTTTTGGGTGAGATATTATGCTTCCCCTGTATCCCCAACACCTGATTGCGTAACCAGAAAGTTTCGGGTGTTTATAAGTGGGAATTCAAGTAGCTCCTAGGATATCTTTCCGTCAGACGTATGATATGAAATTGGGGTTCGACGTCTAGTGGTCCACCTATCCACGGTTGGTTTTATAGTGGTATCGTTGTGTCTTAAAGAGTCCTTGGCTATGCCGACTCGGGGATGCTTCGTATGTCATGTGCACTGCCTTGTACATGATGGTGCTGTACGATCGAGCCTGTGTAGGCCCCACCATGAAAACTTCGGATGAAATCTCTATCATATGTTTGTTCCGGCTTATTTTGCAAGCCAATCCTTTGTTTTTTTTTGAGTTGTGGTATTCGAGTTGCTTCAATGTCAAGTGTTGATTCCATACCTTCCCCAAATGGTGTTCTGATACTCCGATGTGAATACCAATCCTTCATGATAATCAAGATTGTCATGTTAATCTTTTTCGACCGGTGTGCTTCTCTTCAAGTGGATCCGATCAGTTTAACATCGCAAGATCACCTCTTGGTTTTCTCAACGGTGTTTGTTTCATCCATATCCAAGTTGCCTTTGTTTTTTCCCGCCCACCCACCCTTTTTCTTCAAGGACTCAGATTTCTTAATCTAGTATCATCTTATTGATGAGAATCCTCTCCATTCTTTTTCCGTCTATGTTCTTATCCGGTGATTCTCATGAAGATTTAAACAGAGCCTCAAGGTCATCACCCTTAATTCTTTTCTTCTCCGGTGGATTCAATTCAAGCTTTCGGTGTTGATCATATTTTTTCTGTATTTCAAATGCTTTTCTCGTGCCGGTGCACCTCATAATCATTCATTTCTTGCTATTCAATTGTTCTGGAGTGCTCAAGATATCCCGAAGATTTGTGCTTACACTCTGCTTTCATTCAAGCTCTTTCAAGGATGTTATCTCATTCAAGCCATTTAAATTCAACCGGTGCAATCTCTCTTTGAAATCATTCTACGGTGTATCTTTTCAGTTAGCCCTAACCCACAGGTCTTTTCCCAAGATCTTTCCTGACTCTTCTTATTCTCCCCGAGTTATTCTCAAATCTTCTAAAGTTTGACGTAAGAATGAATTATCATCAGTCAAATGTCTTTCTCCAAGATCTTTCATTTCTTTTCATCATTGGTTCAACTTTTCTATTCTTCTTTATTCCGGAGTGTCTCAATAATTCAAGGTGGTGTTTCTCGTCGTCTTTCTCATCATTTGAAGACCGAAGAAGAGTTTTACCTCCATATCTTATCCGTTCTCTCAGAGATTCGTGGTGCTAGCTTGTTGCCATCCTCTCATAATTATTTTTGATTGTGAGAATCCTTTTCACCCATCAGGAGATATTCAGGAGTCTTTTCAGTTTGATTATCCGTAGCTCATCATTTCAGAAGACTTGTTCATTCTCAGCTTTCAGCCATTGTTCTCCAAATCTTACCGGTGCATCAGTCAAGTATTCTCTAATCAGTTCGTGAACTATTCGTCCTCTTGTATCTAAATTTTCTCAAGTATCTTCGTTCATTTCATAATTCTTCCCGGTGATTCATTATCTTTTATTCGTTATTTTTCAATCCTTACGGTGCTTCGTTTAAGATTTCTCTTCCTTCTTTATCATACCAATTATTCGTTGTTTCGATCCTACCGGTGGTTCGTTGAAGACCTTCTCAAGTTTGCGCTATATCTCTTAATCCTTTCAACGGGAAGAAGTAATATGTCAAATCCGTTGATTGTCATCAATTTAATTGGTGAAGGATAAGCATAATGTAATTCTTATTCTTGTTTCATCCATATGTTAATCTTTTCTTCCGGAGTTTGTTCACGATGATTAAATTCTTGGTTTCAAGTGCTCTTCTTTCTTTCCCGGAGTTCCAAGCTCTAATTATCACGGATATCCATCTAAATCATTACAAGGTTTCACCTTGTGTTTCCTACTTCTCTTTATTTTCATTATTCTTTTTGTTTATCGGAGTTCTTCATGAAGTTTCTACATGATGGTTCATCAAGGATTTAATTTCCTTCTCGCAGTGTTCTTTAAGATTCTTTTCAGAGGAGCTCAACCATTCTTCATCTTGCAATCCGGAGTGCAATTCGTTCTACTGTATCATTAGAGGTGGTATTATGTCATTCTTGGTAACTTGAGTTCATGTTTCATGATTCACATGCTGTTAAGAATGAGGTATTTTAAATCCATCAACATATTCGTTGGAATTGTCTTGGGTTATATTTCACCTAAAGCCTTCCCTAAGGATTGTTGTTATATGGTGCTCATAAATGACCCAAGTTCTTCATGTATCCTTCCGGTGATAAGTTTCTCGTCTCCTTGTTCATTCCAATCCAATTCTTTTTCCGTGAGTGGCAGGTTGTCACCTCATAATTTGAGATGTATTCCATAAGACCATATCAAGCTTATTCTTTTCGTCGTTGGTTTTCCAACAACACCGTTCTAGCTTTTGTTGTAAGCGTGCTCCCTCGAGATCTTGTTTCCCTTCGTTCATCCCATTCCATTCTATTCTTTTGGTTCCGGAGTCATTGTGACGTTGCTCTTTTTAGCCCATCATTTTATTTTGTCAAGATCATGCTTCCTTCTTTTGCTTATCCATTTAACCGGAGTGTTCTGTCCTTTTTGCTCAAGTTCTTTTCGCCTTATCAAGCCTTGCCTCCCTTCTCAACCGGAGTGCTGCCCAAAGTTGTTCTTCCTTGTTCCTCTTTTCTAATGGAGTGTTTTCAACTTCATTTATCTCTGTTGTATTCTTTTCTCGAGCTGGCTTAACCTTTTCAAGGTTCTTTGGTTTCACTCATTGGTCAAAGAAGCAATTTAGTTTTACCTCTTCTTTTTCTCTTCTGTTCTCCCTCCGGTGCCATTCTAGATCTCGGGACGAGATCCTCTCGTAGTGGTGGAGTGTTGTAACGCCCTGAGACCGTTGCGCCAGGTGTCTTCCGGTGTTTCGTTGTTGTTGCCTTGTCATTTGCTTGCGTGTCACATCTTGCCATGTCATCATCCGCATTGCATCATCATGCTTTCTGAACTTGCATCTGTCCCGGCCTCCTCGTTCTCTCCGTTGTCCGTTCTGAGCCCAGACACACTTGCACGTGCCCGCGGCATGTCCGAAATAGTATTGTATAAGTGGCCGGAAAATTTTCTCGGAATGGGTTGAAAGTTGGCATGTGGTGTTGTTATGTTGTTAGTAGATCGCCTGCCAAGTTTCATCGCATTCGGAGCTCGTTTGATAGCCCAACCGTTAAATTATAGCGGCATTATAGCCGGTCTAACGTCGGATGTTTTCGGTCTCCGGAAACAGTCACCGGGTCTCTCTCTTCTCTTCTCTCAGCTCGAGACCGTCTACACAGCCCACTACTCACCGCCAGGCCCTACCTAACCTCTCTCGTTAGCCTGCAACCCTCCTCGCGTGCGCCCGAAAGCTGTCCCGGACCCGACTCGGGCTGTCGTTACCATTGGATCCGAAACATCCCCAAACGTCTACAAAACATCTCCGTTTTGTAAATTGGGGCCCCTAACCTATGTATTCGGGATGGTCCGATTACGATCGGATGGACCGAGTAGCCCCTAACCTAACCTATCTACCTATATAAACAGTCAACCCTAATTTCTAGGGGAGTTGTCCCATCCATCCCTCTAGGCCGCCGCCACTAATCCTCTCGAGATCCCCTCATTCCAAATCGCCCTCGATCCAACTCCACCTCACCCGATGTGTCGTGAAATTGTCACGGCAGATGTCCTTAGTGTGAGGACTTAGTCGCGAGGCCAGCGCATCTATGTGGTAGCTTGAGAGGGGTTGAGTGGGACGAGAGACGCGAGGTTTTACCCAGGTTCGGCCCCTCACGGTGGAGGTAAAAGCCTACGTCCTGCTTCATTGATATTGATGATGATAATGATCACAGTTACAAGAGTGCTCTATCTTGAGAGCTATTGTCTAACTTGTCCAACTCGTGGAACTTGTGAATCTTGTCCCTTTTGGGGAGCCCTGCCCCTCCTTATATATGTTGGAGGGGTGGGTTACATGTAGAGTCCTATTAGGATTAGGACTGGTCTATCTCTAATACAAACCGGATACAAGTCCAGGTCTTAACTCCTTGTAGGACAAGTATTCCTCATGCCTTTCATCTTAAACCGGCCCACCGTTAACGTGAACCGGCCTTCTGGGCCTTGGGCCTTGTCATCCGTCTGTCCCGCACGCCGGATCACCAGTGAGTCATAATGAGCAGGTGGGTTGCTTGTAAACCGCCAGGTCAGGGCGGGTCGCCAGTAACTCGCCAAGTGTCAGCGGGGTCTTCAGATAAACCGCCAAGTCCGGCCGGGTTAACTTCCGGCCGGTTTACACCGCGGGGTATATCCCCGACATTGGCCCCCAAGTTTAGCTTGGATTTATTCATGGTAAACTTATGCTGCAAAATAAACACAAGAACAAATTTGACAGGTTATGCTCCGAGTTAAGAATTTTTGTAAACCAGTACCTGATCATCCTTAACTCCTTGTTATTTCCTCCTTTTGGGAAATCCGGGTCAACAAACCAGCTTCATAATCAATTTGCCGACATTGGCATGTCACCGAGAAATATTGTGAAGAATAACTCCTTTGATTCAGCTCCGCCGGTTTAAGAAATATGGGTCTGAAAATACTTATCTGATATTCAGCCAGTTTGATAAAACTTGCCGGTTTAATATTACCAAAATGGCCGGTTTATAAATATTGATGGCACCGGGTCATAATTGTTGTCAACACCGGGTTATGTAATCGATCTTCCTTTTCTGCTCAAAACTGATAAAATGAAGATATTCCTCCTTTATATGCATAATACCTGTAGCCCCCAAGTCTTAAGAGGAGAACATAGTGATAACTTAAGACTTGCTCCAATAAATGTTTCAACCTTGAAGAAATGCGGTTTGTTCATCTCAATCATATAAACTGAATACTCCATATATGTAGCCCCCAAGTGCCGGGTTGTCATGCTTGGAGCAACCTGGAACTTGCAATTGCTTATAAAAACTTCAATCAGTGTAGCCCCCAAGGGACGGGTCATTATGCAATAATGAGCAGGGACTTTGTAAGTATAATCTTGTAAACTTTGAACAGCAACGTGTAGCCCCCAAGGGCCGGCTTAGTAAGATAATACTGAACCGGGACTTGATATATATACTTTAATGAAAATAACATATTATAATGTAGCTTCCATCGTAGGGCTTGAACCCATGTCCACAAGGTTAAGAGCTTTGTGCTTTACCAACTGAGCAATGGATTCTTCAATATTATGGACGAAAACTTGTGTACCTTGAATTGTTGACAGGAGCAATTGCTAGCCCCCAAGGGCCGGCTCATTATAATATGATGAGTCGGGTCTTCAATAAGACTAGTAAAAATGACTTTGCATTAGCCCCCAAGTGTCATGGTGCATGCTTGCAGCGACATGAGACTTGCATGTAATCTCAATTTGAATAATGTAGCCCCCAAGTGCCGGGTTGTAAGCCTGCAGCGACTCGGGACTATTCCTTCCATTGTAGAATAAATCATATCCTTTGATAAAAGAGTAGACATTGCGCTATAGCGACTTTGAAAACCTTAAAAATCCAACCATGTTGGCTATTCAAGATAATATAATCCGGTATGAAAACCTTATTCATTCAATATCATAATGAAATTTCAGCCAAGTTTGGCTATTTGAATAATATAACCCAATGATTTATAAGCGCATGATTCCAATGGCGCAATCCAAATATATACTGGCGACTTATAGTCCAAAGCCAGGCCGGTTTAATAAACACCGGATCATACTACCGGTTTAATAAACATCGGTGATTTATAATCATGCTTTATTCAACCTGTTTCTGCATACAACAAGTTTAAAGTGTCATGGTGGTTTACCACCGTACGGGTCATAATGCCCAACATATAACCTGGGTTTATAACCAAGGCTGCATTTAGAATAATCAAATATGAAATATATCATACCTGTGACATTGAATCACATCGTTGGTTTACCAACTTCTTTTTTAGTAAGGGTGATAACCCAAATCTCGAGTACTGATAACTCCTTCCATATTGTGCCGGTTTACGATAAAACCGTGCCGGGTTGTGATAAACACCGTGTTACTCCATAAGAGGATGTTAACAACAAGGATCAAACCGGGCAAATAGTCTCCGGATTGACGTGAACTGTGTTCCGTCAATTGATTGGTTAAAAAACTTTGTCGGTTTAAAAAACACAAAAAAAACCTTCAAAGAAAAGTGTGAAGCAAAAGCAACGACAAAAACGTTTGCCAACAAAGGTTTATTAAGCTGATCAAATGGCGTTACCATGGCCAAACACGACCAAGCTCCCGTTAGGTGTAACTATGGTTCTAGTCAGCCAGGTCCCCAAATGATTTTGTGGCATTTATGCCGACCAAATGGCATGGTCATGGTTCGGGTTTGACCAAGCCCCCAAGTGATTCTGTGGCCTTAGGCCGATCAAGAGGCATGACTGGTTCAGACATGACCAAGTCCCCAAGTGATCTGGTGGCTCTCGCCTATCAAGAGGCATGGTATTGGTTCGGACACGACCAATCCTCCAAGTGATATAACACGATGCTTTTAGCAAAGCGAACTCAAGGGGTAAACCGGAGGCCGCTTTAGAGCAACTCCGTGTAACCTCACATGATGTAAAAAAACCCGAGACCCCGCTTTATGAAGCAGAAGCCCCCATGTGATCAATAATATGTCAGGCCAGTAAGGCGGAATACCCATGTTTGAACCGCGCATCATGGCAGTAGATCCTCTTTGGCAATTTTTAACTTTTTGCAAGAGATAAATTCTTCTTGAACCGGATGTTAAACCGGATATTGAGAGCTTCAAAGCTTTATGGGAGACATCTTTCCCTTGAACCGGATTTTAAACCGGAATCTTCATTTTTAGCCGGAAATTTTCTGATGGCCTTCAAGCTCGAACTTATGAGAAGTTAATTCCCTTTTGAACCGGACATTGTTAAACCGGATTTGAGCGCTTCAGAGCTTTGTAGGAGAATATTTTTCTTGAACCGGATTGCAAACCGGAGTCATTTCTGATGATCTGGAACTTCATCGAGCCGGGATTTTATAACTGTCATATACTTTCTAAGCCAGAAATTTTCTGACGGCCTTTAAACTTTCATCAATATAACAGTAGCCTCCGGGACCGGGTTATCTTTCCCTCCATCGTCCAGGGGTTCTTAAATTTGCTGAAACTGGCAAGATTCGCTGAGTCATGTCATTGTAGCCTCCAAATCTCAAAGGTGACTCGAGGAGCTGGCTTGAGACTCCCCATATTTGACCGTGATATAAACCAGCATAACTTGTATATCATTGGCGTTGATAGCACGATGTGAATCCATAGAAGGTTGAGGTGACTGCGGTGGGTTGTAAATGATCCCATATGAGTCGTGTCAGCAACTCGGCCAATGGTTTCCTCCAACTCACGATTTGAAGTTAAAACTGTAGTGGCGGCGACTTGTGCGCCTGCCCATTAAACCATCCAGTGCGATTTAGAGAGATATCACCTGATTCGTTCAGACAACGAATGATCCGTTCAACGTGATAGAGGCGGCTCAGATAGCAGAGGCGGCTTAGAACGGCTCAACGTGGCGATTCATCACGGCGAATCCTGGTCACGGATGTAGGCTCCCGGTCGTGATTGTCTTCCTTTTCTGGTTGTGCCTCCAGTTCAATCCTGGATTCTGCTCGTCCGTGAGTCACCATACGCGCATACGCAGAGACGAACCGGATGATCCTGCACTCATACACGCCCGCGGGGTAGCAGCAGAAGCGACGCTTCAAGGTGCAGGGAGGCCAGCTAGAGCTCTCAATAGGTGGGGGCAGCGCTGGGTGTGTGCGTCGGCTCAGCGTTGCGCTGACCCCATGCAGAGTAGTATATTGATTGATTCTTTTTCTTTTACCTGCTACTTATGGCCGGCACGCCTCACGTGATGAGCCATGGCCACTCGGATTTGGCTTCCAAGTAGGTACTAGTAAGTAGCCATTGACTCTTTGCCTTTTTCGTTAGATCCCTATTTGAGTCAGAGTATTATTCATCATGGATAAGTTGTTACACCCGTCCAAGTCTATCTTGGTTTTGATGATTCAACTCCTTTTTCTGTGATAGTACTTTCCTTAACACGTCTAGAAATCTATTAAAAGCTGCAGCAACTTTCCGGCCAGATGTGACCTTGATCGATTTGTCCACTTGAGCGCTGCAGTGTGTCTTCCTGAAATAAACTGTAGCCTCGATTGATGGCCCCTGGACTTGAAGTGCCGTAGTCAAAAAAACTCCTTATCCATCAACTTGCGTCCTGATGAATCGCCCAGGCTGACTCGGACCCGGCGGAATCACCGCGGCGCGTAAGGCAGCCGCACAAGTAACCCTAAAATAATCTCAATTTCAAGCCCATCGTAGCAAAACGCTTCGTCAATCTTGACCAATGAGCTCATAGTTGATATAAATTTTTCCACGCTGGCTATTGTTGAGCCGGAAAATTGCGAACCTCTTGAACCCTAGAAAAGATCCGTCCAAAAACTCAACACCATCCGTGCGCGGGCCCCACGGTGGGCGCCAACATATAACCTCGCCATCCTTGTAGCTCCGCCATGAACAGTCGCGCCATCCTCTTGCATGCGCCCCACGCCGAGCTCGTCCTCGAGCACGCCGCCGCCTGTAGCTTCCACGGCCGCCGACCATGACCAGCTCCGCCAGACCGGCCTCGCCCCATGCCTTCCCTCCTTCCTTTTCTTTCTCCCTCTCTCTTTTCTTACCTCTCTCCTCGTCATGACAGGAGCAGCCATGGCGCCCCGTGAAGCTCTGCACGCCGCAAGCCGTGACCTCCCCGTCGTCATCTTCAAGCTCGCTACTGCCTCGTCCTCGACCTTCCTCGCTCGGATCTGCTGCCGCGACGTCCCGGAGTCCTCTCGCCGGAGTCCTTCTCCATGCCGCTGCGAGAGAACGGCTGCACTGCCTCCGCCTCGGTGCACCTTCCCTCTGTCGTTTCCTGCTCATGGCCGCCTCCAACCTCTCCAACGACGCCTCGACCTCGCCACCATGTCGTTGCTCCGGCCCACTCCGGCAAGCCGCCGGCGATCTGGCCTCCCAGGACGCCCCTGCCTCCTTCCTCGTCGCCGCCGAGTTCCCCTGCTTCATGCCTCTGCTCACGCCGCTGCTAGATCGAGCGAGCGAGGAGAACGCTCGCGTTGACCGAGGCCCAGCTGCGCGACCTACCGGCCTCCCTCCTCCATCGAGTGGGCCGAGGCCCAGCTGCGCCCCCCTTCCGGCCTCACCTCACCACCGACTGTGACGTGGCCCATGTGAGTAGCCACCCCCAGCCCTCCTGTGCACTATTGGCCCAGCCAGATGCGGCCCGTGTTATTTTTTCCCTGCACTGCGATTTTAGCTATTATCCAGAGTTTGCCAGTTTTGCAGAAAAGACCTTCATGATCATGCATTTAATAAATCCACAACCGTGCATCGGAATTAAACAAACTTAATATGAAAGTTGCTTAGAATTTTGTGTAGGATAATAATGTCCAACTTTCATCTATGTTTAAAATATTTAAAATGATGTTTGGTTAAATTTACTCCTACGCCATGTTAAAATGCTTTAATTTGTAATTAAATAACCGTAGCTCCGATTTTAATAATCCTTATATGTAAATGGGGTAGAATTTTTCCTAGTTTATCATGGTGACATTGTTTTGCATACCTAACAACTCTAAAATATGATTTAGGGCAGAATAGGACCTAACCTAATATATGCACATGAGGAGTTTCCGGATTTGTTGTCTGTTGTTTCCGGCCTCATTTAAACTTGACTAGATAGGTAGTTTTGCTTTGCTTCACCCTCTTGCCATGTTTAACAACATTTAATATTGTTGGGTACATAAATGAGATTGAACTAAAAACTTGTCGTGGTGTTTCGTCAATATGCAACTCGTTGCATATTGAGCTCCACTTAATTTGTAGGATTGCTTGTGCACCTTGTCATATCATGCATATTTAAACCGGACATGCATCATACTTGGTTGTGCATCATGCCATGGTCATGTGTTGGTTGTTTACTATGTTGTTTGCTTCTTTCCGGTGTTGCTTCTTCGGGTTGGTTCTGGTAACGTCGTGATTGTGAGGACCCGTTCGACTACGCCCGTTTGTCTTCCTCAAGGACTAGTTCTTCTTCCTTGCGGGATTTCAGGCAAGATGATCATACCCTCGAAATCACTTCTATCTTTGCTTGCTAGATGCTCGCTCTTTTGCTATGCCTATGCTGCGATACCTACCACTTGCTTATCATGCCTCCTATGTTGTTGAACCAAGCCTCTAACCCACCTTGTCCTAGCAAACCGTTGTTTGGCTATGTTACCGCTTTGCTCAGCCCCTCTTATAGCGTTGTTAGTTGCAGGTGAAGATTGAAGTTTGTTCCTTGTTGGAACATGGAGATGTTGTTCCTTGTTGGAACATGGAGATGTTGTTCCTTGTTGGAACATGTTTACTTGTTGGGATATCACAATATATCTTATTTAATTAATGCATCTATATACTTGGTAAAGGGTGGAAGGGTCGGCCTTATGGCTGGTGTTTCGTTCCACTCTTGCCGCCCTAGTTTCCGTCATATCGGTGTTATGTTCCCGGATTTTGCGTTCCTTACGCGGTTGGGTGATAATGGGAACCCCTTGACAGTTCGCCTTGAATAAAACTCCTCCACCAAGGCCCAACCTTGGTTTTACCATTTGCACTAACAACCTATAACCTTCCCTTTGGATTTCGCGAGCCCGAGGGTCATCTT
>NC_057809.1:593225051-593246635 GCF_018294505.1 Triticum aestivum | reverse complement strand
GGGGCCACCTCGGGGCAACTCGAGGGTTGGTTTTACTCGTAGCCTGACCTATCCGGTGTGCCCTGAGAACGAGATATGTGCAGCTCCTATCGGGATTTGTCGGGCCATCGGGCGGCTTTGCTGGTCTTGTTTTACCATTTTCGAAATGTCTTGTAACCGGGATTCCGAGTCTGATCGGGTCTTCCCGCTAGAAGGAATATCCTTCATTGACCGTGAGAGCTTGTGATGGGCTAAGTTGGGACACCCCTGCAGGGATTTGAACTTTCAAAAGCCGTGCCCGCGGTTATGGGCAGATGGGAATTTGTTAATGTCCGGTTGTAGAAAACCTGAAGTTGACCTTAATTAAAATACATCAACCGCGTGGGTAACCGTGATGGTCTCTTCTCGGCGGAGTCCGGGAAGTGAACACGGTGTTGGAGTTATGCTTGACGTAGGTTGCTCTAGGATCACTTCTTGATCATAGATGTTCGACCGTGCTATTGCCTTCTCTTCTCGCTCTCATTTGCGTATGTTAGCCACCATATATGCTAGTCGCTTGCTGCAGCTCCACCTCATACCTTTACCTTACCCATAAGCTTAAATAGTCTTGATCGCGAGGGTGCGAGATTGCTGAGTCCCCGTGACTCACAGATACTTCCAAAAGCAGCTTGCAGGTGCCGGTGGGTCCGTGCAGATGACGCAACCAAGCTCAGGAGGAGCCCGATGAAGATCTTGTCCTTTGTGTTGTTTCGTTCTAGTTGATCAGTAGTGGAGCCCAGTTGGGGCCGATCGGGGACCTTGTCGCATTTGGGGTTCTTCTTTTATTTTGGTTCCATAGTCGGACCTTGATTGTATTTGGATGATGTAATGCTTTATTCACGTATTGTGTGAAGTGGCGATTGTAAGCCAACTATGCATTCTTTTCCCTTATGTATTACATGGGTTGTTTGAAGATTACCTCACTTGCGACATTGCTTTCAATGCGGTTATGCCTCTAAGTCGTGCTTCGACACGTGGGAGGTATAGCCGCATCGAGGGCGTTACAGCCAAGTTCCAAGCTAGGGCCGTTGGTGCATTCATTATGGTGGCTCAAATAAAAGTACTCTCTGAAGAGCTCCACAGTCGATTCTTCTTGGAGATATACCTCACAGATAACTTGAAAATTCCAGATATTGGATATGGAGTTGGGTCCAAGATCTTGTGGATGAAGCTTGAAAAAATGCAGAATGTCTCGGAAGAACTTTGAGACGGGTGGTGAAAAACCCCGATTCATGTGGTCAGTAAAAACGGTAACTTCACCATATTTAGGCTGAGGCCATTCTTCGGCCGGGTCAGGAGCGTGATAGGACATAATAGTCTTCGCCGGCAAATATCCGACCGTGACAAAATCTTTCAAGGTGTCCTCAGTGACTGTGGAAGGAACCCAGTTGCAGACCGTTGGTGCTTTTGACGGGATGATGAAAAAAGGACAAACTGAAAAGAAAGTAATGTGCCGGTTCAAATTATTGGTGGAATTACAGGTTAAATTATGATAGTACAGATGAGTAATGGCGGCTTAAGTAAGGGCTAATGACATATAAAGGAAAAGTGAGCCGGCGTGATAAGCCACCATGACTAAAGATATTTGAAGGTTGCCAAAAACAGAATTGGCTAAGTGCTGAGACAAACAAGTTTCGCAAGCTATTGCTATTATTCTGGATCAAGATGGTTCAGAAAAGAAAAATAAATTTAGACCTAAGAAACCAGCGCAGAGGAGTTCGTCAGCTCTAAAGAGGCATTTGTACAAAAGAAAGGGATCTGCTAGCATCTAAAATGGATCTAAAACAACTACCGCATAGGTTCTATACTTCTTTTAGATCAAAACAGGGTGTGGTGGAGAAGTTGCAAGGAATCTACGATGAACAGTGAAGAACACAAGAAAGAAAACTCACGAACCCTAATGCAGATCTAAGGGGTGAAAAAGCAAGAGCTTACAGCTGCAGAGCTACTGCAGATGATCACCACCGTTTTTTCTGGACGAGCTCCGGGTGATGCAGCGGCCAACGTTGAGGACGACGGTGAGCGCTGCGGCGGCGGCGGAACTCGAGAGGCAGAGAGGTGGCGAGAGAAGGATGAAGAAGAAAGAAGAAGGACCGGCCATGCCTATTTATAAGGAGACTAGCAAAAGGCCCGTGCGTTGCAACGGGGAAGAAATTGGCGGGTTCATCACAACACTCACCAGCGTGGTATGATTGCATCAGATTGTGTCATGGCAGGGAGGCTCACGGCGAGGTGTAGAAGAAATGTATATAAACTTCTTATTAATCACGAAATGATCCTTACTAACTCCGATGGTAAGGAAAATTTTCCAAAATATTGAAAGATGTACTTAATTAGCTTTATAGACGCATACCATTTGCAACAAAACTAATCGGCCTCGCAACAATATGCGTTAGAGTTTGCGTCAATGTCGGTCATCCTTACAGCGTTCATGTGGTCGGCTTTGCAACATCATCCTTCTGACTTGAAATACTACCGACCATACTTGTAGCGAATGCATAGTCGGCTTTGCAACACTGCAGTCCGACTTTTCCAGTAAAAAAAGATAGTGGCAACTGGCGTTGGATTGGCATGCTTCTGCTAGATGCATTAGACATTCGGTCTTGCAATGTCGTATCCCGCTTGCAACAACATTTGCAGGGTCTTGAATTCGGGTTGCAACAATGGCGCTTGATCGATCAGGTTATTTTTTGAGAAAATATGTAATTTCGTCCAACAAAAAGCATTCATGTATTTTCGTTCTTGGAGTGTCGTGTGTTCTGTTTGCACCATCAAACGTTTGATAATTCAGGTTATTTAAAAAAATGTAATTTGTTTGCACATAAACATTTATGTATTTTCAATTTTTTATAATGCGCCAAATGCTATTTTTGTTTTTCTAACACTGCTTTCTCTTTGATACGTCAATGTGTGCCTCATCAAATCCTTGTCTTCCTCCTCCCGTCGGCGCCGCCGCAGATCCGCCCCGCCTCCGATGGCCTTTGGCCTATGGAGGTGCGGAGGATCTCGGCCCCCCGCCGGCGGGAGGGACCCCGTTCTTGTTTTTGCTAGGTTGAACGTCTTGGTTGGGGCTGTTTGGCGGCGGCGATGTCCCTCCGTAGCAATAATGTCTCCCACGTCCTATCTCCGTCCCGATGGTGCGAATAGCGTTGTCGAAGGATGTGTGGAGGTGTGTCTCCGTCGGATCTCATGGGATTCGGTCGGTGCTGGTCTTCGGTGGATCTCTTTGGATCCAGTTTTTGTTTGTCTTCGTTCGTGTGGTTCCAGATTTGATCTTTCCAATCTACAACTCTCTTCATCGGCGATGGTTGCTGCTCCGGTGTGTTGGTCCTTTGGGGCCTTAGCACGACGACTTCCCGACTGTCTACTACAACAAGGTTTGCCCGGCTCCGGTGATGGAGGGGTGATGACGGCGGCGCGCCTTCGGCTCGCTCCAGTGCTTGTAGTCGTCGCTAGGTGGTCCATAGACCTAGTTGTAATTTTTATTACCTCTTGTGTTCTCTGTGCTGCCATGATTGATGAATAGATTGAAAATTTCTCTCGCAAAAAAAAATCCTTGTCTTTAATTTCCACTTAATTACCCGGAAAAAAGTTTCCACTTAATCACCAAAGGACATTGACCAGGCTTGCCTTCACCCGTCTTTTGATCCCATCCATGCTCCGCACCGCACGTTAAACATCCAACGGTTTCAATTCCTTGCACTATTTTGCAGACAAAAGGAAATAAATAATCATCATTTTTCATCAATCTTCCGTCGGTTGTACATTGTCGAGCGGTAGTTCTACGCGGAATGCATGCTTGTATG
Organism: Triticum aestivum; assembly: GCF_018294505.1. Classification (NCBI taxonomy): domain Eukaryota; kingdom Viridiplantae; phylum Streptophyta; class Magnoliopsida; order Poales; family Poaceae; genus Triticum; species Triticum aestivum. The sequence goes on along the minus strand of NC_057809.1, from coordinate 593,242,811 downwards.
TCGACTCCGATGCATGGACTGAACCAGACCTGGGTCGCGGCCTAGAGTGCAGCCGCACGAATGTCAACAGGCTCTGGGCCTCCGGCCACGTCGTGCCCCACGGGATTTTTTCCTTCTGTCCAGCCTGTCCCAACCATGGCCATGCATGCAAGGATCCCCCGCTTTCTTCTCTCATATCTCATTAAACCAAATCATGCTTTAATTCCCCTAAAAAATCATGCTTTAATTATGCCCAGCGTGCCAGCACGAGCCTCCCCTACTTTCTTCTCTCACTAAATCTCTAGTAGAGATGGAAAGTACGAGCCCGCATTCTTCTCTCATCAAATCTCTATCTTTATTTCTCACAATCCCGGTTAATTATGGGTGCATGTTTTCTCCTTCTATCGAGTCATCATCTTCCCTCCGTCTGTTTATTGATTCTCAACGTGGCTTACTGATATTTTAGACAACTTACAAGCTTATTTAAATTGGTAAAATTTGATATAAAGAACAGAGGTTGGACATTTTATAACAAAAAGGTAAGCTAGCTCGTTTGGTAGGGGACACCTCTATCTCACGGGAGGTTGTGATTTCGAACCTCCTCACTCGATCGCTTGTTGTTTTTCTGGTTGGCTACTCTTTTTTCGCTGCTCCTGAAACAGCCCAGTTTGGCCCATGTAGGGGATCCACGGAAAAAGGAAGAGCTACAAGGAGGCCCACGAACGGAATTCAACACATACAAATTTTTTAGTGCCACCTCGGATGTAAAAACAATTGAATCTCAAAAAATAAGAAATAATAATATAGGTGAACGGATGAAAAATTTGGAGAAACGCACCTTGCTTTATTAGTAGGCATAGATAGGTGAACGGGTAGGTGCAAAAATCAAGGAAGACCAAAGTAATGATTATCCAGCTAAATGGACGCCTCGATTCTCGAAAAACATTCAAAGATAAGGATTCGTTAAAGATGACGTCAAGGCAGATTTCCAAATTTTCTGAAGATGACGTCATGGCGGGTTACAGAGCTTTTACAAACAGCGGAATATGGATTTCGTCTAAGTGTTAGAGATTGACAACAACAAAGTTCAAATCAACCTGGGGCCTAATGTTGGGGATATAACTACCAGGTATGACCCGCCCAGGAGGGGCCGGGTCAATCTTAATGACGGGTTACTCAAAGAAGCCCGACGAGTATACAAGGCGACGATTCATTATAAGACTTGTAGCAGGCCAAAGCCCGGAGGCGGCTTAAAGCCCATAATTGTAAACCACCATGTATGAGTAAGACTTATAAAATAAGACATGTAAAAGAAGTCACCAAGCCGGACACGTTGTATGAGCCGGCCGGGACTCTGTAGGCCGCCAGGCGTCAACCCGTGTATATAAGGGGACGACCCGGCGGCGGCTTAGGGCAAGAAACAACAGATCGAGAGCCAAGCTAGCGTATTTCGCTCCTTGGTCATCGAAACCTAGCAATACCACAACAACTGGATTAGGCTTTACCTTCACAGCAAGGGGCCGAACCAGTATAAACCTCTTGTGTCCTTTGTCCCGATTAACCCCTTTAAGCTTTCTAGTTGCGATGGCTCCACGACTAAGTCCTTTCACTAGGACATCTGTCGTGACAATTCCACGACAAATCTAGTAGGCCAAACCAAACTGATAATTCAAAGAGACTTGCAAAGATAACCAATCATACATAAAAGATTTCAGAGAAGAATCAAATATTGTTCATAGATAGACTTGATCATAAACTCACAATTCATCGGATCTCGACAAACACACCGCAAAAAGAGTTACATCGAATAGATCTTCAAGAAGATCGAGGAGAACTTTGTATTGAGATCCAAAGAGAGAGAAGAAGTCATCTAGCTAATAACTATGGACCCGAAGGTCTGAAGTATATTACTCACACATCACCGGAGAGGCCATGGAGTTGATGTAGAGGCCCTCCGTGATCGATGCCCCCTCCGGCGGAGCTCCGGAAAAGGCCCCAAGATGGGATCTCTTGGGTACAGAAGGTTGCGACGGTGGAAATAGGGTTTCATGCACCCATAAGGAAGAAGTAGGTCGGTTGAGCCACGAGGGGGGAGGGCGCACCCAGGGGGTAGGCGCGCCCCCTGCCTCGTAGACTCCTCGTTTGTTTCTTGACGTCCACTCCAAATCCTCTGGATCACGTTTGTTCCAAAAATAATTCTCCCAAAGGTTCCATTCCATTTGGATTCCGTTTGATATTCATTTTCTGCGAAACACTGAAATAGGCAAAAAAAACTGCAATTTTCACTGGGCCTTGGGTTAGTAGGTTAGTCCCAAAAATAATATAAAAGAGTAAAATAAAGCCCATTAACATCCAAAACAGATAATATAATAGCATGGAACAATCAAAAATTATAGATACGTTGGAGACGTATCACGGCATCAGGTGCCTGATGCCTCCAAAGCAGACCAGACAAGGAATGTGTGTAGGAGAGCTGGACAATGAAGGTGAGCCAAAGGCACAAGAGAGCAGAGTGAAAAAAACATAGAAGAAGAAGAGTCGGGTAGCACGATAACGTATTCGTATATAGCCCTGGCGAGAGCCATTGACCGAGTAGGGCTCACGACGGGCAGGTTCCGGGAAGGCTATTGTCCTCTTCATATAAATAGCAGCAACAAATGGTAGCGACGTTCAATATCCTCATAAGATCCTGCCTCCTGGAAAGAAGCACACAATCTATCGGATGCACATATAGCAAGTGTTCCTTTTATGAAAAGATGATATGCTATGGTTACTATTTGAATCATTTTTCTCGTCTATTATTTGTAAGTGATTATGTTTGCATTGTGTTTGTATCTGTCCTGTGTATTTACCAACAAGAGACACCAATAATCGTTGCCCATATCCTTCTTCGGCTAATCATGGAAATACAAAAACCAGGTCGATTGTATGCTTTATTTCTAGAATAATGTGTAGAACATGGATTCTCCATGATCATGCATCAACCCCACCATTTGATATTGTTTAGTATTTAGATAACTTAGACAAAATAAATGCACTTGGAGTTTCACTTGGATCAAACTCACTTTGATCCAGCTCCAATTAAACTTGCTAGGGATTAATTCAAATGCCTCTTTAACATGTCATGCCCCATTATTATTGTGTATTATGACATCTAGGGGTAGCGGTTCCATACAGGTTGACGGAACTCTGGTGATGCACTCCCACCTGTCGCGCTGGATTGGAGTTGAAGATTTAGACTTTATCAGCGCCCATTGTAGGATCTCACCAGATCACGTAGTGTGTTCTGATGACTGCATGCAGTTCATTCCTATGATGTTGCCTCTTAGAAGACCCATGCCGCCACGTTCTCCAGATCTTTTTCTTTATGCCTCTCTATCGTATCAATATGCTTATGCAAGCGATCTCTCAGATCTGGTTTTCCGCGCGTGAGGGGTGTGTCTCATGCAACTCCCGCATCAACTCCATCCAGATAAACATGTTGTCACGGATCTGTCTTGCATGTTTCTTCCATAGCATCAACCGCATGCTCTCCATCTCCTCTGGTGCTACCAACTATATCGATGGCGTATCGACTGCCTTTATCTCCGTCGCTCGCTCCCTCCACGGCCTCGGTAGTAGGGGTATAACTCTTCTAGTGCGGCAGACCGTATCGATGGAATATTTAGCGTCCCCATCTATGATGGAGGCCCCAAGAGCGATGTCGATGGGAGTGGTGGTACATGTTGGGGAGGCCTACGACGGTGGGCTGGATTGATGGCAGTGGGATGGAGCATTGGCTGATCTATGGAAGAGTGCAGTCCTATTTTTGTGGAGTCTGCATATGTATATATCAGCAAATGAGGATATTTCTCTTATGCTCGTTGGTTATTGCAGTAGGCCGTGCGTACAAAGACGGCGAATGGGCTATGTGGAGAAATTAATACAAATAAATAGTTCGCTTGACTCATCGGTTGTATCGGGCCTTTTTAACAGGGTCACTCGTGCCCTCTTTATTACATTTCTTGGTTGTAGTCTGCCTTCGTGCTAATAGCACAATATATCCCCTATTATACTCTATATAATGTTGAAGACGTGTTAAGGAAGTGGGTTACTACCTATGTCCTATGGGATTCGGTCCGCTAGGGTTCAATGGCAAGGATCCGGGTAGGTTAAGCTACTGCAAAACCGTTGAGCAGAGCCTAGGGTTGGAGTGCGGTTTTGTGTAGCTCGAGCTACGTGGTACCCTTTATCTTAGCCATCCATTTTTGCATCAGGATCCGTGCAGAAACATTTGTCATTTTTGTTTCTCTCAAACGTAACAACGTATAAACTTCAAACTTCGCAGGATAACAAAACATTCTAATTACTATGTGGGAAAAAACTTTCAGATTTTTTCATGCATTTTAAATGCTAACAATTATTTTTTTAATCAAGAAAATTCTCATTTTGTATATTTATGTCGGTCAAAAAAATCTGAAAGTTTTTTCACACATTGAAGTTGTAAAGTTTGTTTGATCTAGAAAGTTTGAAGTCTATATGTTATTTCATTTGAGAGAAACAAAAAAGAGAAATCTTCTTATTGTAAGTTAGTTGGAGAGTACGAATCTCAAAGCAATGTTGGAGGGCTGAAGGTAAGAGGTTCCATGTAGCTCGACCTAGAGAGAAACTTTACCCTAGGGTTGTCACACAGTGATCTGGGCGTTCGCAAAAAGGTTGGGTATCTAAGCCCCTGAGAGGGTTTTACCATTGAATAGAGTTCGGTCTACCAAAACAATAGTCGGATGCTTGGTTTGTAGATCATGTTGTAAATGGCTTGTGATCCGGGTATGCCCCGTGCGAATGAGTGGCCGATGCATGCTCAATTGTGTGAGATTCTAAAAGCACAATTAGGATACATCATACCAAAATTTGCTTTAGCACAGTCGTGCATACAAAAAAGACACATCTGTGGCATTATGGATCGAACTAAAACATTTTATGTCATGTAAGTGACATTTCAATAACGATAATCGTGATAAAAAAAGTATTATCATGGATGTGGTGGGCTCCTATTTATATGACAAAAATTTAGGACAGAAAGTGAGTTTTTCATCTTAGGCGGGCTGGAGGCGGACCCACATGACATCTTGGGCGGGCCGGAGGCGGACCCGCATGTCATGCAAGTGACATTGTGTTATCCATGATGTAAAAAATTGTAGTAGAAGTGAGGGAGAGAAAAAATTTGGGGATTCCCCGGTATACGATTGATGTCTACTATGCAATTTTATTATTGTAGACTCTGTTGGCACTACTAAAGAAATGTCTAGCAGTGATGGGTGCAAAAAGCCTAGCAGCGGCCGCCCGCCACTAACTTCCCACCACTCCTAACATGGCCCCAATGGTGGGCATTATTTACTACCCACCAGAGGTGGTTGTTGTTACCCGCCAGAGATACCATGTTAGAAGTGGTGGTTGTCCCTTAGCGCTCGCTGTCGGGCCCGTGGGACTGGGGGTACCCAGGCCCGTCCGCCTTAGGCCTAGGACGCGGCCCACCAGCAAGTGTCACGAGCAAGACTCCTCACGAGGCCCTCGCCTCACGAGGCCCCCATCAGTAGGTGTCCTGAGTGGACTGGGCGGCTCCACCAAGAGCCTCGCGAGGCGTAACCCCGAGGTTGCCTCCAGAGGCACCCTCTCAGGGATGAGAAATTCAAGGGCTCTTCTGCCCAGTTGCGTGGCCTCGTGCCCTCACATGGGTGACGTGTGTAGCGATGAACAGTGCCAGAGGCCGTGCCAGCAGGCGTGGATGAGGAGGATTTCCTCTTTTGTGCTAAGGGGGCAAGTCCAGCATGCCGGTTCCCAAAGCAATCCCCAAAGGTTGCCTGATTAGTGCAAGGAGACCGAGACGATCGGCGCGCAGGGTGGAGGTCACCACTAAGCCCATCGGCTCATAATGGACAGTGCCTTTGTAGGCGGAGACCACCTTTTGTCAGGATAGACTGCGCCCCTGTCCCCCTTCAAAATTGTCGTTGTGTGGCAACCCTTCCAGCCAATGTTTTTAGGAAAGAGGACCAAGGCAGATATAAAAGGAGTGCAGGGTGCCGCCGTAGAGGGGGTCAACCACTTCATCCTCTACCCTTGTACTCTCTCTCTCTCTCTCCCTCCCTCTCTCTCTATCTATCTCTCTCTCTCTAACCAGTGCAGTCCCAAACCAAGTAGGAGTAGGGTTTTATACCGCAAGGTGGCCCGAACCTGGGTAACTGCCGTGTCACCGGCCCGCTCCTTCTAGCTCGCTCTCGCCGTAGCCTCACCGTGGTTAGCTGCAGGAAACGATAGGGAAGTAGGAACGAGTGCACCCTAAAGTTCGAACCTTTGGGTCCCCAGAACACCGATTCCGACATTTGGCATGCCAGGTAGGGGTGCGCCACCGTTCTTCTGCTTCGCTCCGTTTTCTGCTTCGGTAAGCTCCATGGCTGACGCTCGCCGCAAGTGTGCCGACTGCCTGGCGGGTCGCATTACCCAGACGGAGCCTGTGGGCCGCCACAACCACCGCTGCCTTGCCAGGGCCGCGACTGCCGCCGCCACCAACCCTCCTACCCATGAACAGCAGGACTCCCCCATGCACCCCTCCGTGCCACCGATGGCCGAACCGCTACGGCCTCCTCCTCCCTCGCCCGTCGTGGGCCACCAAACGCGTAGGCCACGCTGCTCATGGTGTGCGAGTTGCTCTGCTCTACCGCCCGGCTGATGCCGGCTACGATGCTTGGGTTGGTCGCATCACCGAGCTCGTCAAAGCTGCCAGAGATGCCCCGGCGCCATTGTCCCGTGCAGGGGACGTAGCGCATGACGCGCCTCCGCCACCAGCCCGGAAAGAGATCTCGGTGAGCCCAGGCATGACGCGCGAGCGCGTGGCCCGTCCCATGGAGTGCCCCTGCCAGCCTGGGATGAGGCCACCTGCCAGATCATCCACCGCGGGCCGCGCGTGCTCCTCAAGCAGCAGCGCCAAGACCGGATAGTCCAGGTGGCTGCAGCGGCCGGGCGCCAAAACCGTGCCGCCCTCATAGGTGGCGTTCCTTCAAGCAGCGTGGGCTACTGGGCTTTCACCCGCGAGCTGCACCGGGTGGTCTGGCCCACCAAGTTAATGCCGGAGCTGCCTCCATGTTACGACGGCATTCCCAACCCCATGGAGTTCCTTCAGCTCTATGCGCTGAGCATCGAGGCAGCGAACGGCGACGACAAGGTCATGGCGAACTGGTTCCCCATGGCCCTCAAGTATGGCGTGCGCTCCTGGATCATGAACTTTCCTGAGGGGTCAATGTCTTCATTGAGCGAGCTCTGCGACTAGTTCATCGCTAACTTTAAGGGCATACACTGAAGGAAATATGCCCTAGAGGCAATAATAAATTTATTATTTATTTCCTCATATCATGATAAATGTTTATTATTCAGGCTAGAATTGTATTAACCGGAAACTTAGTACATGTGTGAATATATAGACAAATAGAGTGTCACTAGTATGCCTCTACTTGACTAGCTCATTAATCAAAGATGGTTAAGTTTCCTAACCATAGACATGAGTTGTCATTTGATTAACGGGATCACATCATTAGGAGAATGATGTGATTGACTTGACCCATTCCATTAGCTTAGCACTTCACTACTAGGGAAAACCCCAGTAGTAGCGCGGGTTTTGAGGCTATCAGTAGCGCGGGCAGCCGCGCTACCGATAAGGCGCTACAGCTAACTGGTAGTAGTAGCGCGGTCTGTACCCGCGCTACTACTATTGACTATATCAGCAGCGCTTTTTCGAAACGCGCTACTACTAAATAGCTGTAGCAATTTTCTGGCCCCGCGCTACTGCTATATCTTTCATCATTTCCCCCCAGCTTCCTACCCTGTTTCAGCTTCAATAAACTGCAATTTCCAGATACTAGGTACTACTAGATATCAATTTCATAAAGCATTATAGGTACTAGGTAGTACTCCCTTGGTTCCAAATTACTCGTCGTGGTTCTAGTTCAAATTTGAACTAAAACCACGACGAGTAATTTGGAATGGAGGGAGTACTAGATAACAATTTCATATATACTCAACATGCATCCTCAAGTAGTACTAGGTGATATCGACGATGATCGTCATATGTAGTTCTAGATGATATCGACGACGATCATCATATGTTGTTCTACATGATATCGACGACGATCATCATATGTAGTTATAGATGATATAGCCACACACACACATATGTAGTTCTAGATGATATCGACGATGATCATCATCCTCAAGCTTGGGCGGTGGGTGTTCCTGATAGTAATTAGGATGGCCTGTCCAACACGAAGATTCTTGCCAACGAGGAATCTCTTCCACCCAACCGAGTTTAAGTGTGTGCGACCATCTGTGTCCATGCGGTAAGTACAGGTGGTGACGGAGCCCCTTGCGGTAAGGCGTAGTCTAGCTGAGCCTTCTTCATCAGGCTCGATACCACAACTCACAGATAGGTTCTTTGGCAATTTCTGAATAAGAAAAACATATCAATTAATAAATAGCCTCACACAAACTCTTGCAAATATATTTCTATTAAGTCTAGATTTCTACACTATCAAAAGACACAATACTACGTATTTGTACTAATTAATCATGAATTCTACTAATAAGTATATATGGATTATCTACACTATTAATAGTTCCTTGGATTCTACACTAATAAGCATGTGATCAGACTCTACACTAAAGCATATCATCAACTAGATTCCACAAAGCATATCATTGGACTCTACACTAAGCATATCATCGGATTCACTAAGCATATCATCGGATAATTTGCATTTGTAAGTATAACAATAAAGCATATATATATATCATCAAATTACTACAGTCAGTATAACATACCATTTCATGTCGATCCACCATGGTACTTGTCAGGCGGGTCAGGAATGGCATCCCGACAAAGTCATCACGTGGCGGAATTATGTCCCATAGGTTGCACACCTCCTCCTCGCTCAGCCTCATTCTTTGAGCTACGATGGCTTCATGAAGTGGGTTCTCATCATCTTCATCGAGTGGGTCCTCATTATCTTCATCATCTTCGTCATCTTCATCATCTTCGTCATCTTCATCATCTTTGTCATCTTCATCATCTTCCACCAGGTTGAGATAAATGACAGCCAGCTTGGGTCTTTCTGCTCTGAAGGAGAAGCTGATCAACTCACCACCAGTAAGACGCATGTGAGCGAGGAAACGGGCCCATCCATCTCCTCCAATATGCGACATATTGTGTCCTTTCTCAACCTCCATAGTGTATGGCCCCCCAGGAGCCTCAAATGTCATAGTGTCTCCTGTCAGCTTGTTGAATTTCAACCTCACATTGCATGGGACAATCGGTGTAAAAGAAGCAAAATGACACAATGCAGTAATGACAACACTAAAAATAAAATAGTTGTTATATTTCATCTAATTTCTTACCGCCGCATGACGAAAACTCGGCTGGAAGTAAATGTCGAATAGCTTGCTAGTTGCAAGGCTGCTAGTGCACCTTGACTTGCACAGTCGACATAGTGGTGGTGGTGGTGGCGCCATTTTCCTAAAGCAATATGAGCAAAGGATTAACGATCCACTTCACAGGAAAGAAAAACAGTAGCATGTGATATTTTTGGTTCTTCCGCGAGAAGCAATTTTATGGACAATTATAATCCTAAGATCTAGTAACATATTAGATGACAAGGTACCACCTAATAAAGCATTTCAGTGGCACCTATTGCCGAAAAAACTTTTCACAAATATCTACCAAATAAGGGTACCACCTACCAAGACATTTCATCTAATTTGGCCCCTATTGCCTAAGATAATTGATTAAAAGAACAAGTGGCAAATTTAACTAAATTGGCACCTACATTTTGCCAAAAAATAACTTATTACAAAAAAACAAAACATCTACCTATCCATGTACAGAAAAAATAACAATAAAATGGTGCATACTAAATCAACTAGCCTACTAAATCCCCTAGCATACGAAATACTCTAAATCAAAATGTTCTAAATCAACTAAATCAAAATGTTCTAAATCAACTAGCCTACTAAATCAACTAAATCAAAATGTTCTAAATTAACTAAATCAACTAGCCTACTAAATCAACTAAATCAAAATGTTCTAAATCAACTGAATCAACTAGCCTACTAAATCAACTAAATCAAAATGTTGCATATGAACTAGCCTACTAAATCAAAATGTAGTAGGGAAGAGGGAGAAGGAGGGGCGACTCGAGGAGGGAGAAGATAGTAGGACGGAGGAGGAAGGCGGAGCGAGGAGGGGCTGGCTATCGGTGAGTCAAGGGAGAACGGAGGAGGAGGGAGGTACCGAGTCCAGTGAGGAGGAGGAGTTGACGGCGGCACAGAGGGAAGAGGGGTAGGCGACGGCGGCTGGCGGGGGCGACGGCGGCCGGCGGGGGAGGACTAGCGGGGGGGGCGTTGAGGGGGAGTGAGTGTGAGTGTGGATCGGATAGAGGAGAGCGTGGGGGTCGGAGATAGCTAGTTTTAGCAGTAGCGCTCTAAAGGCAAAGGCGCTACTTCTAAACTACCTAGCAGTAGCGCGCTCCGAATTAACGCGCTGCTGCTAGAACTAGCTTCGCGGCGAGGTCGTGGGAATTATAGTAGTAGCACGGCTTAGAGGAGGCGCGCTACTGCTACATTTATTTCAGCAGCGAGTACTGCCGGAGCGCGCTACTGCTACATTGCAGCAGCGCCTTAATTTAAAACTCGCTGATGGTAAGATCATGTGTATAAGCTTTTCCCTAGTAGTGCTTGATCGTTTACTTTACTGCTATTGCTTTCTTCATGACTCATACATGTTCCTATGACTATGAGGTTATGCAACTCCTGACTACTGGAGAAACACCTTGTGTGCTACCAAACGTCACAACATAACTGGGTGATTATAAAGGTGATCTACAAGTGTCTCCGATGGTACTTGTTGAGTTGGTATAGATCAAGATTAGGATTTGTCACTCTGATTCTCGGAGAAGTATCTCTGGGCCCAGTCGGTAATGCACATCATTATAAGCCTTGCAAGCATTGAAAAATAATATAGATGCACCTAGTCCTTCTAGAAGAAAGAAAAAGAAAAATGATAGGACTTTGCATGCTTCTAGTGATCCTATTGTTGAAACACCTGAGAATCCAAATGATATTTCTATTTCTGATGCTGAAACACAATCTGGTAATGAACCTTAAACTAGTGATAATGTTAATGATAATGTTCATGATGATGCTCAACCTAGTAATGATAATGACATAGAAATTGAACCTGCTGTTGATCTTGATAACCCACAATCAAAGAATCAACGTCATGATAAGAAGACTTTGTTGCTAGGAAACATGGTAAAGAAAGAGAGCCTTGGGTTCAGGAACCCATGCATTTTCCTCCTAAACCATCCAAGAAAAAGGATGATGAGGATGTTGAGCGCTTTGCTGAAATGATTAGACCTATCTTTTTGCGTATGCGATTAACTGATATGCTCAAAACCAATCCTTATGCTAAGTATATGAAAGATATTATTACAAATAAGAGAAAGATACCGGAAGCTGAAATTTCCACCATGCTTGCTAATTATACTTTTAAGGGTGGAATACCAAAGAAACTTGGAGATCCAGGAGTACCAACTATACCATACTCCATTAAAAGAAACTATGTTAAAACTGCTTTATGTGATCTTGGAGCCGGTGTTAGTGTTATGCCTCTCTCTTTATATCGTAGACTTGATTTGAATAAGTTGACACCTACTGAAATACCTTTGCAAATGGCTGATAAATCAACTGCTATACCTGTCGGTATTTGTGAGGATGTGCCGGTTCTAGTTGCAAATGTTACTATTTTAACGGACTTTGTTATTCTTGATATTCCTGAGGACGATAGTATGTCTATTATTCTTGGAAGACCCTTTTTGAATACTGCAGGGATGTTATTGATTGCACTAACGGCAATGTCACTTTTCATGTTAATGGTAATGAGCACATGGTACACTTTCCGAGGAAACAACCTCAAGTTCATAGTATCAACTCTATTGGAAAAATTCCATCGATTATATTTGGAGGTTTTGAATTTCCTCTTCCTACTGTCAAGAAGAAATATGATATTCTTATTATTGGGGATGTGCATATCCCCGTTGACGTAACATAGTGTTATTCGAAATTTCTCCGGTTCCATGTTATCCGGAATGAGTTCGTTAACAAGACTTGATCAACCTTGTTAGTGGATTCCTTTTGATGATAAGAGATGGATGAAACTAGAAGGCACAACCTTCTGTACCCCACTTTTACTTTCTGTTATTTATATTAAATAAAATTAAAATAAATATTTTTCTGTCTGTTAACTGATTATCCGTGCAGTATAAAAATACCTCGAAAATAAAATTTCTCCAAATGCCCTGAAAAACAAATATGATTTTTTCTAGAATATTTGAGGATTTATGGAACTGAGAACACACCTGGTGGGGTCAACCACCTGCCCACGAGGGTGGAGGGCGCGCCCCCCTGCCTCGTGGGCCCATGGTGGCCCTCCTCCACTTATTCCTGCACCCACACACTTCATCTTCCTCCCCCAAACACGAATATCCAGCTCAAGCACGAGTTCTAGCACATTTTGCTGCCATTTTCGATCTCCTTACTCAAAGCACCTCTCACAAAACTGCTTGGGGAGATTGTTCCTTGGTATGTGACTCCTCCATTGGTCCAATTAGTTTTTGTTCTAGTGCTTTATTCATTGCAAATCTTTGCTGCTTAGGTGACCCTGTTCTTGAGCTTGCATGTCAAATTTATATGGTCAAAAGTAGTTTTGATGCATGATATAGGCCCTAGGCACTTGTAGGAGTAGTCGCTATCAATATTATTGAGTTTGGTTTACTTTTATTTTGAAGTTACTAAAAAAATTCAGAATTTTTCAGAGGAAGAAAAATGCTTAGGAAAATGTTCCAAGGTGGTTCTTCAAGGAAGCAAGGACCCAGGCTTGCAATGCGTGATGCTGACGAAGAGCCACCAAGAGACGCTCCAGTGCGTCCTTGTGAGTGGCCTTTTGAAAATTTTATGGATCGAGCGGGAATAAAAGAAGAATTCAACGCATATTTGCGTAACGCTGATCTTGTGAGCTTTCAGGAAGAGAAGTGCAGTCAGTATCATGAGCTCACTAGCTCCTTTGTGAGGAGGTTTGAATTTTCAACTTCACGTAATTCTCCAACTGTCCTGTTTGATCTTTATGATAAATCTTATACAATGGACTTAGAGGATTTTACCACTGCATGCAAACTTCCACAATGGGGTAGTATAAGAGATCCTCGCAAATCTGAATTTAGAGATTTTCTTGCTAATATAACTGTGGGAGAATCTAGATATATTACACAAGCTACCATAGGGAGCATTCACTTTCCTGGTATACATTATTTTGCTCTCTTCATAGGTAGATGCATAAATGGTAAAGATGACGCATGTCACGTGTGTGTCCCTGACCTCGGTATTCTTAGGAGTGTTGTGTTAGGATACAAATCATATAATTTGGGAGCCATTGTTGCACGTAGGTTGCATCTGAATAGACTTAATGGAGATTTCTTTGGTGGAATTTATGCAACCCGCATAGCTAATTTTCTTGGTATAGATGTGCGTGAAGATGATATTGAATTACCTCCTACCTATCTAGATTTTAATGCTATGGTTCACCACCAGCTTGTCGAGAGGAACGAATCACCTCTCCAGTATCGACTAATCTTTGACAGACACCGTGTTGTCCATATTACTCTCCCTGCTCCTTCTTTATTTGATTATCAGGCAAGAGGAGGATATACTATTACCAGAGGGAGGCAGATGAGTACGATAGGTGAGAGGAGGTTGCTCGTCGCCACGCTACAGCTCAGCAGGTGATAGCTGTTGCATCACAATACGACCTCAACAACTATTATTATGGATATCAGCTAGGCCAGCCGTGGCCATAGACCAACTTAGGCCAAAAGCCTAAGCTTGGGGGAGTACGTATTTCCCACCGACATTATATTCATGTTCATACACTCATTGCTAAATGTCGGTGCTCATACTTTTTCATTGTATCATCCATGCTAGTTTAATTTCCCTTTTTATTCTTTCTTCTTGTGTGTTTAATAAACCTTAGGAAAAACCCAAAAAGATTTCCTGTTCTTCTTTTGCTTGTTGGGAGCTTTCCCGTGTAAATAGTTTTATTCCTTTTCTTTTCTTTGGGGGTCGATAGAAGAAGACCATGATTAAATTGTTGAAGTGGCTCTTATATGCATTATTGTTGATCTGACAAAAGAGCCCATATTGCCTTGTCTTTTCTTGTTTATTGAATGCTTGCAAATTCCATCTTAGTCCAATGCACGTGCACTATTATTATTATTCACACCATTCGGTCGTGCAAGTGAAAGGCAATTATGACGATATATGATGGACTGGCTGAGATGAGAAAAGCTGGTATGAACTCGACCTCTTTTGTTTTTGTAAATATGATTAGTTCATCGTTCCTGATTCGGCCTATTATGAATAAACATGTTTGCAATGACAACTAGAGATCATAGTTTCTTGTGCCATGCTTGATTAGCTATGAGTTATAATGGTTTACCTTGCATGCCAACATGCTATTGAGATGGTTATGATGTGGTATGATAGGGTGGTATCCTCCTCCGAATGATTTAAGTGACTTGACTTGGCACATGTTCACGCATGTAGTTGAAACAAAATCAACATAGCCTTCATGATATTTATGTTCATGGTGGATTATATCCTACTCATGCTTGCATTTGATGTTGATTAATTTTAATGCATGTTCATGACTGTTGTCGCTCTCTAGCTGGTCGCTTCCCAGTCTTTTGCTAGCCTTCACATGTACTAAGTGGGAATACTGCTTGTGCATCCAATCCCTTAAACCCCAAAGTTATTCCACATGAGTCCACTATACCTACCTATATATGGTATCTACCTGCCGTTCCAAGTAAATTTGTATGTGCCAAACTCTAAACCTTCAAATAAATATCTTGTTTTGTATGCTCGAATAGCTCATGTATCAACTAGGGTGTCTGTATCTTCCATGTTAGGTGGGTTATTCTCAAGAGGAGTGGACTCCGCTCCTCAGTCACGAGATAAATGGCTGGTCACCGGGATGCCCAGTCCCATGCTTTATGCAAACTAAATCAAAATAATTGCAAACAAAACTCCCCCTGGGACTCTTGTTAGTTGGAGGCACTCGTTGTTTCGAGCAAGCCATGGATTGATGCTTGTGGTGGAAGGGGGAGTATAAACTTTACCATCCTGTTTGGGAACCGCCTATAATGTGTGTAGCATGGAAGATATCGCCATCTCTTGGTTGTTATGTTGACAATGAAAGTATACCGCTCAAAATATTATTCACCTCTGTTTCAAAACCGAGCTCTGGCACCTCTACAAATCCCTGCTTCCCTCTGTGAAGGGCCTATCTATTTACTTTTATGCTGAGTCATCATCTTCTTATTAAAAAGCACTAGCTGGAGAGCACGGCTGTCATTTGCATTCATCACTGTTAATTTATATTGGGTGTGACTATGATTGGATCTCTTTTACCGTGAATTACAATGTCCAGTCAGTCCTTGATCTTTAAAGGTGCTCTGCATTTATGTTTTGCGGTCTCAGAAAGGGCTAGCGAGATACCATCTTGTTATATCATATTATGATTGTTTTGAGAAAGTGTTGTCATCCGAGATTTATTATTATGCCTCGCTAGTTGATTATGTTATTGATATGAGTAAACTTGCGACCTATGCGTTAGTGCAAGTGTGGTTAGTTATAATCGTTGCTGAAGACTTGAATGCTGGCTTTACATATTTACAACAACAAGAGCAAACAGAGTTTGTAAAAGTTTTTCTTTATCACTTTCAGTTTGTCAACTGAATTGCTTGAGGACAAGCAAAGGTTTAAGCTTGGGGGAGTTGATACGTCTCCAACGTATCTACTTTTCCAGACACTTTTGCCCTTGTTTTGGACTCTAACTTGCATGATTTGAATGGAACTAACCTGGACTGACGCTGTTTTCAGCAGAACTACCATGGTGCTATTTATGTGCAGGAGCAAACGTTCTCGGAATGACCTGAAACTTCGCGGAGACACTTTTCAGAAAATCAGAAAAATACCTGCCAAAGATGAAGGCCAGGGGGCCCACTGTCTCTCCATGAGGGTGGGGGCGTGCCTGCCCCCCCCTAGGGCGCGCCCCCTTCCTCGTGGGCCCCCTGTTGCCTCTCCGACTGCAACCCCACCTCCATATATTGAGTTTCGGGGAGAAAAAATCAAAGAGAAGAAATCATCGCGTTTTACGATACGGGGCCGCCGCCAAGCCCTAAAACCTCTCGAGAGGGCTGATCTAGAGTCCGTTCGGGGCTCCGGAGAGGGGAATTCATTGCCATCATCATCATCAACCATCCTCCATCACCAATTTCATGATGCTCACCACCGTGCGTGAGTAATTCCATCGTAGGCTTGCTGGACGGTGATGGGTTGGATGGGATCTATCATGTAATCGAGTTAGTTTTGTTAGGGTTTAATCCCTAGTATCGACTATGTTCTGAGATTGATGTTGCTATGACTTTGCTATGCTTATTGCTTGTCACTAGGGCCCGAGTGCCATGATTTCAGACCTGAACCTATTATGTTTTCATCAATATATGAGTGTTCTTGATCCTATCTTGCAAGTCTATAGTCACCTATTATGTGTTATGATCCGTTAACCCCGAAGTGACAATAATCGGGATACTTACCGGTGATGACCGTAGTTTGAGGAGTTCATGTATTCACGATGTGTTAATGCTTTGTTCTGGTTCTCTATTAAAAGGAGGCCTTAATATCACTTAGTTTCCGTAAGGACCCTGCTGCCACGGGAGGGTAGGACAAAATATGTCATGCAAGTTCTTTTCCATAAGCATGTATGACTATGTTCGAAATACATGCCTACATTATATCAATGAACTGGAGCTAGTTCTGTGTCACCCTAGGTTATGATTGTTACATGATGAACCGCATCCGGCATAATTCTCCATCACCAATCCATTGCCTATGTGCTTTCCATATATTGTTCTTCGCTTATTTACTTTTCTGTTGCTATTGCTATCATCACTACAAAATACCAAAAACATTACTTTTACTACTGTTACCTTTTGCTACCGTTACCGCTACTATCATATTACTTTGCTACTAAACACTCTGCTACAGATAGTAAGTTTCCAGGTGTGGTTGAATTGACAACTCAGCTGCTAATACTTGAGAATATTCTTTGGCTCCCCTTGTGTTGAATCAATAAATTTGGGTTGAATACTCTACCCTCGAAAACTGTTGCGATCCCCTATACTTGTGGGTTATCAATGTATTACGGAACGAGTAAAGAGACTTGCCGGTAACGAGACTGAACTAGGTATTGAGATACCGACGATCGATTCTCGGGTAAGTAACATGCCGATGACAAAGGGAACAACGTATGTTGTTATGCGGTTTGACCGATAAAGATCTTCGTAGAATCTTTGGCAGCCAATACGAGCATCCAGGTTCCGCTATTGGTAATTGACTGGAGACGTGTCTTGGTCATGTCTACATAGTTCTCGAACCCGTAGGTTCCGCACGCATAAAGTTCGGTGACGATCGGTGTTATGAGTTTTTGTGTTTTGATGTACCGAAGGTAGTTCGGAGTCCTAGATATGATCACTGACATAATGAGGAGTCTCAAAATGGTCGACACGTAAAGATCAATATATTGGATGACTATATTCGGACACCGGAAGTGTTCCGGGTGGTTTCGGAGAAAACCGGAGTGCTGGA